>NC_017844.1:5592528-5741074 GCF_000002495.2 Pyricularia oryzae 70-15 | reverse complement strand
CGCAGAACAATGGCGATCCCTCAAGTTTGAGAGATATTGCGGGTATTAATACCCCCAATAGCGGTAATCTGGAGGCCAACCCACAGATTTTTAGCGCTAATACCGCTACCGCACCACCTAATCCACCCGGTAACCTAATTCTAGGTGACGGGATAGGTAAAGAACTATCAAAACGGGTATTTTCCTTCCCCGAAAATTGCAAATTAGTAGGGGCTAGCAATTACGACCTGTGGAAACAGGCACTTATAGTACAATTCAGGGCTATAAAAGCTGCGGAATTTATTTCCAACCCTGAAATTGGCTATAGCCTACCGGAACATGAGCAATCAGTCCTATTATTGCTTATTAAAGACAGCCTAACCAAGGAACCTTTAGAATCCATTGCATGGCATTCCAGCCCTGTAACGGCCTATAAGACCCTGGAAGATAGCTATTCCGTTGCACCCGAAATTAGCAGAGACTCGCTATATCGGGAATTTCACGCCCTAAATTTTTCGAAATTTAGAGGGTCAATACCAGAATTTAACAGCCGTTTTAATTCCCTGGTAGCTAGATTAGCGAATGCCAACGTGCAAATTAGCCCTATCGATGTACGAAATCAATACCTACGGGCCCTGGAGGGGACGTTCCCTACCTGGACCGAACGCCAACGCAGTACCCAACGGGCCCTGCAGGCTATAGGCCAAAATTCGGATCGATTAAATTTGCAATACCTTATGGCGGACCTTATATCCGAAAATTCGATTTCAGGCTCTACAACTGCCAAAGCCACTAATTACAGGGCTGAAGGTCGAAAATCAGGGAAAAAAGGCGCTAAAAAGGACGCTAAAAAGGAAAATAATGGGCAGGACGGCACCTCCAAATCACGAAAAAAGGGCAAATCAACCCCTAATTCGGATTCGGCTATTGCAAAAGATAATAAATCCTCCAATTCCAGCGAATCGAACGCTGGAACTTCCATGATTTCAATGGATTTCGAGTTATTTACGGGCTCGATTCCAGGTGACGTTAGCGTTTGCGCAGCGTATAACGCCCTGGAACAGGCAGGCGATTCGGGCGGTAATTTACCGTACCGGGCACTGCAACAGGAGGTTAATTCCGCTATTAGCGGGGTTATAGAATTATGTTCGGAATCGGATTCGGAACCCGATTATACCGGTAAAACGCTAAAACCACAGGTATTAGCAACTAATTCTAAGGCTAAGACGAAGCCTGGAAGCGGCGTAAATAGGGACCCTAAGCCCCGACGGCTAGGCTACCCGGTCCTGTACGATACAGGTAGCACGCACCATATCTTTGCAAATAAGCAATTTTTTACCGATTATACCCCCGGCTCAACAGTCGAAATCGGTACCGGAGGTGGCCCTGTTAGGCCTATTGGCACTGGAACTGTTAAAATACAGGTCCGGTATGGCTCCAAAATTGACGAATTTAGAGAGGTTACGTTAAATAACGTGCTATATATCCCCTCGTTTGGAATAAATATCGTTAGTGGGCTAATACACTACAATACAGGGGGCGTATTATTAAAAAATACCCTGTACGATCGGGATCGCAAGGCGTGGGGACGCCTAAATACCGCCAAAAATTCGTTCTGTTTGGAGGTAAAAGGGTGCGATATCCTTATTCGAAATACTACATCTACGGTTTCGAATTACGCCTGTGTAATTGGTGAATATAGCACCGCCTCTAGCCTAACCTTACAGGGGGTTACAAAGGGCTACGCAGCCCCGTTGGAGGTAAAACTAAATAATATAGTCCCTGAAGACCAAGACGACTATAAAATCTACACCGATTCGGAACCGGGAGAAAATACGGTAACGGAAGTGTTAAATCCCAAACAAAATAAGGATATAACCGTAGATTTACCTGTAATGCAGAAATTTAGTGCAAAAACCCCTGAAAATCCACGTGAGATTGGGCCCCGTAGGCCCGGTAAGCCGCTAGATGACCCTTTTAAGCAGCCTAATACAAAAGGGGCTAATACCGAAAAAGAGGGGGTTTCCCACACAAGAAATCCGTTGTTAGAACCTCCTTTAGTACCGGAATTAGTGCAGGCCCCTGTAAATTACCTCCCTTTAAGCCTAAATCGAACTACCGATGGTTGGGTAACAGCTGAAGGAGACGGAATTACAGGCGATTGTGACGAAATCCAGGCCCAAAAAGCCCTGTTATGGCACAGGCGCTTAGGGCATATAGGGTTGTTATTGCTTAAAAAGACCGCTAAAAACGCAGACGGTCTACCTAATTTCGACAAAATTAGGGCTATTACCTGCATTACTTGCATTAAAGCCACCTCTGTTAGGCGTACAAATAAAGGGGCACTCCCTACACCCCCTAATATCCTCGATTCCATAGAGGGTGATACAGTAACCCTTAAACCTAACCCTCACAATAAAAAACCCGTATTTTTGTTATTAGTGGATCGAAAATCACGTTTTCGGTGGTCGATCTCACTACGGAATAAAGCCGGACCTACGGTTTTAGTGGCTATTAAAGGCTTTTTTAAGGTTTTAAAAGCTACGTACGGGCGCTACCCCACTAAATTTCATTTTGATGGGGGGCACGAGGTAAATACAGAGCTTCAAGATTGGTTTGCAAGTAAAGGTGTTAATTTTAGCACCTCCAACCCCTACAACCATGGCCAAAACGGGCTAACGGAACGGTCCGTTAGGGTTATTTTGGATAGGCTAAGGTCTACCATTTTAGCGGCAGGTCTACCACTATATTTATGGTGTTATTTACTGTCAGCCGTGGTTGATTTAGTTAACCGTACAGCGGTAACTAACAGGGAGTTAACACCCTACGAGGAATTTTATTCCGAATTTCAACCTGGATTACCACACAGGCCTAATTTAGGCCATTATCGGGTTATTGGTACCGTATGCCAGGCTATTATACCGCTGGAAAAACGCCAAAAATCCAACAAATTGGCTCCCCGAACGGAAACAGTAAGGCTTTTAGCCCATTTATCCAATTCTACAGCGTTGGTTTACGCCCCCGCCAGACGGGCCGTATATAAAACCTCTACCGTAAAAATTTTAGAGGGTATACCCGCTGAAAATTTGGCTATTCCAGGGGAAACGCTACAGATTTCAGAGGGGGAAAATCCAGATTTAGAGGGGGATTCTAATTCTGAACCTGAAGACGAAATCTACAGCGCCAAAACTTTGGATCCAGTGGATAATAATCCCCTACCTCCCGCAATTACAGTTCCTCCCTGGCCTGTACAGTCTACTGTTCGCCCCCCAGAGCTTATAACGGTAGCGGTGCCTAATTCAGCACCTAAAATAACGGAAGTTCCGGTGTTTTCGGCACCTAAAATACAGAATATGGAGTTAAATTCGCAGTTCGAAAACCCAGATCCTATGGATATCGATTACGTGCATTATCTTTGTTATCAAACCCAAAAGAAAACAAAGAAAAAGCCCACTAAAGACGGCGAACCAAATAGCTACCAACAGGCCCTAAAAAGCCCTGAAAGTGCTAAATGGTTAGCAGCTTTAGCGTCTGAATTCGACCAGATCGTTACTGCAAAAACCTTCCGTTTTATCCCTAAAATTAAAATGCATACAGGCCGTAGACTAATCTCTACCCGGCCGGTGTTTAAATTAAAAAAGGATGAAAATAATAAGCCTATAAAGTATAAAGCCAGGCTTGTTGTTAGGGGGTTTTTACAGGTCGAAGGCCTAGATTATATCGAGACTTTTGCTAGCACTAGTATACCGCCCACCTGGCGTATATTATTGGCTATAGCTAATGCACAAAATTGGGAAATAGAACAAATCGATTTTATCGGTGCGTTTTTAAATAGTGACCTTACCGACGTAGATATTTATTTGCAAATTCCAGAGGGTTTTAGCGATTGGGCTAGATCTTGCAGCCCTACTACCGCTAAAATTTTAGTGCAAATGGGCTATAATCCAAAGGAAATGCAAGTTATACTGTTGGAAAAGGCGCTATACGGTCTGAAACAGGGCCCAAGAGAATGGCAAACAAAGCTAAAAAGCCTACTTTTTACAGAAGGTTTTAAGCCGCTAATCTCTGATCCAGCTGTCTTTTATAATGCTAAATCCAAGCATTTCATTGTTACTTTTGTTGACGATTGCCTGCTAATAGGTCCTAAATTGCAATATATTCAGGATTTAAAAGCCCGTTTTAACAAAATATACGCATTGGAAGACAGGGGCCCTGCAGCCTATTTTCTAGGCGTTCAGATTATAAGGGACAGGCCTAACCGCCTGCTTTGGCTCCATCAAAGTCAGTATATAGAGGAAGCATTAGCAACGTTCGGATTAGCTGATTGCAAACCTATTTCTGTTCCCTTACAGCCGGGTGTGCTAAAATATAGTGGGGGCAAACCCGTAAATGCGCTAGAAATCAAATTGTTACAGCGTATTATCGGCACCCTAATGTATTTAATGCTATTAACGCGCCCGGACATCGGTTTTGCGGTTCAATGGTTATCTCGTTTTTTAACGAAAGCCACTACAATCCACTTAACGGCAGCTAAAAACCTACTTCGCTACTTAGCAGGTACTAAATCCCTAGCAATCTGCTACGGAAATAGGGTAATTAAAGCTAATTTACCACCTAACTCTTTGATTGGGGGTTTTAAAGGCCTAAAATTACTTGGTTTTAGTGACAGCGATTTTGCCGGGGCTAGGGAAGATTCAAAATCCACTTACGGATATTTGTATACCCTATCTGGGGGCCCTATAACGTGGAAGTGCAAAAAGGCTAGTACTATAGCTTTAAGCACCCCAGAAGCCGAAACCGACGCCTTAGCGGAAGCCCTGCGTGAAGCACAGTGGCTTAAAAGCCTATTTACAGAGATTGGACTACCTGTAAAAGGCCCTATTGCAATATTTGGAGATAATACAGGCTCTATAGCTAACGCACACAACCCTACGCACCACCAACGTACTAAACATACGTTATTAAAATTTCACTACGTAAGGGAGTTAGTTACAGAAGGATTAGTGACCCTAAAATACCTGGAATCCAAACAAATGCCCGCTGACGGCCTTACAAAGCCCCTAACGCTTCCAATTCACAAGGTTTTTTTAGAGCTTATAGGGTTAAAACCCCTGTAAACTTAGTTTTTACCTATTGAATTGTAGGGCACCTAGTTAGTTCGTTAGCTAACTACCACCATTTTTCTCCTTTGTTTGCAATTATTGGATTTTTGTTAGCCCGACACCAACCGATCTACCCAAACCTACCCTGCTCAGGTTGATTATTAAGCAACTTATACCGACCTTATACCCGAAGTCGAATCCGAATTTAATTAGCTCGCGTTTTGGGCGACCTAGCGATTTTTAATCTACCCTATATATTAAACTTTTCTGGGATCCACAACAACGAACAGCCAGATTAGCTACCTGGCTTAGTAGTAAGTTCCGTTGGTTATAATCTGTAGGTCGTGGGTTCGAATCCGGGGGTTGTTACAATTCTGGGGGTCTTTTTCAATTCGGGGGTTCAGTCAATCGGGGGTTTGGTACAAAGGGCTTATTCATCCAGGGGGTTCGCACCGGGGGTTCGAGTTGGGTTGGGACACAAGGGGGAATTTCTTTTGTTTTTTTGTTTTGGGGGTTTTATTTTACGTACTTTTCTTTTCCGACTTTATTTTTGGATTAAGTAGCAAAAGAGAGGGGGTGTTAATTATATGCATTATTTTGCATGTAATAAGCCCACTTTTATTTGTATATAGCCAATTTTATTTAGTGCCGAAGTGGAGTGGGGAATGGTGGAATTCCGTTACTTTGTTAATGCAGGAATGCAATTTAAAGGTCAGCGAGTGGGGTTAGCTACCCTGTACCGGGTTTAATACCCACCCTGCACCTGCGAGTCAGCTACCCTGTACCGGGTTGAAAATTTCACCAAGTCAACGTTTAAATGCAAACCCAGAGATGGTTTGTATGCAAATGAGGGTGTTTTTTCAAAAACCCATACAAATTAGTTTTTCGGAAATTCATTCGCGGCACCGGAACCTTTTCTGGCGTGCGGACCCCCACTTCGATGTCGGAGAGTATGTAAGGGAAATAAAGCAAAATCTCCCCCAACCAATTATTTATCAGTACCAAAATTATAGTGCATTTCTACCTATTATTCAGCGCTTTTAGCACTGGTTATTTACCACGCCGCACCTAGGGTTTACCCCTATATCCCCTGTTAGCACCATTATTATTAACAAGGGAGTTAACACCCTACGAGGAATTTTATTCCGAATTTCAACCTGGATTACCACACAGGCCTAATTTAGGCCATTATCGGGTTATTGGTACCGTATGCCAGGCTATTATACCGCTGGAAAAACGCCAAAAATCCAACAAATTGGCTCCCCGAACGGAAACAGTAAGGCTTTTAGCCCATTTATCCAATTCTACAGCGTTGGTTTACGCCCCCGCCAGACGGGCCGTATATAAAACCTCTACCGTAAAAATTTTAGAGGGTATACCCGCTGAAAATTTGGCTATTCCAGGGGAAACGCTACAGATTTCAGAGGGGGAAAATCCAGATTTAGAGGGGGATTCTAATTCTGAACCTGAAGACGAAATCTACAGCGCCAAAACTTTGGATCCAGTGGATAATAATCCCCTACCTCCCGCAATTACAGTTCCTCCCTGGCCTGTACAGTCTACTGTTCGCCCCCCAGAGCTTATAACGGTAGCGGTGCCTAATTCAGCACCTAAAATAACGGAAGTTCCGGTGTTTTCGGCACCTAAAATACAGAATATGGAGTTAAATTCGCAGTTCGAAAACCCAGATCCTATGGATATCGATTACGTGCATTATCTTTGTTATCAAACCCAAAAGAAAACAAAGAAAAAGCCCACTAAAGACGGCGAACCAAATAGCTACCAACAGGCCCTAAAAAGCCCTGAAAGTGCTAAATGGTTAGCAGCTTTAGCGTCTGAATTCGACCAGATCGTTACTGCAAAAACCTTCCGTTTTATCCCTAAAATTAAAATGCATACAGGCCGTAGACTAATCTCTACCCGGCCGGTGTTTAAATTAAAAAAGGATGAAAATAATAAGCCTATAAAGTATAAAGCCAGGCTTGTTGTTAGGGGGTTTTTACAGGTCGAAGGCCTAGATTATATCGAGACTTTTGCTAGCACTAGTATACCGCCCACCTGGCGTATATTATTGGCTATAGCTAATGCACAAAATTGGGAAATAGAACAAATCGATTTTATCGGTGCGTTTTTAAATAGTGACCTTACCGACGTAGATATTTATTTGCAAATTCCAGAGGGTTTTAGCGATTGGGCTAGATCTTGCAGCCCTACTACCGCTAAAATTTTAGTGCAAATGGGCTATAATCCAAAGGAAATGCAAGTTATACTGTTGGAAAAGGCGCTATACGGTCTGAAACAGGGCCCAAGAGAATGGCAAACAAAGCTAAAAAGCCTACTTTTTACAGAAGGTTTTAAGCCGCTAATCTCTGATCCAGCTGTCTTTTATAATGCTAAATCCAAGCATTTCATTGTTACTTTTGTTGACGATTGCCTGCTAATAGGTCCTAAATTGCAATATATTCAGGATTTAAAAGCCCGTTTTAACAAAATATACGCATTGGAAGACAGGGGCCCTGCAGCCTATTTTCTAGGCGTTCAGATTATAAGGGACAGGCCTAACCGCCTGCTTTGGCTCCATCAAAGTCAGTATATAGAGGAAGCATTAGCAACGTTCGGATTAGCTGATTGCAAACCTATTTCTGTTCCCTTACAGCCGGGTGTGCTAAAATATAGTGGGGGCAAACCCGTAAATGCGCTAGAAATCAAATTGTTACAGCGTATTATCGGCACCCTAATGTATTTAATGCTATTAACGCGCCCGGACATCGGTTTTGCGGTTCAATGGTTATCTCGTTTTTTAACGAAAGCCACTACAATCCACTTAACGGCAGCTAAAAACCTACTTCGCTACTTAGCAGGTACTAAATCCCTAGCAATCTGCTACGGAAATAGGGTAATTAAAGCTAATTTACCACCTAACTCTTTGATTGGGGGTTTTAAAGGCCTAAAATTACTTGGTTTTAGTGACAGCGATTTTGCCGGGGCTAGGGAAGATTCAAAATCCACTTACGGATATTTGTATACCCTATCTGGGGGCCCTATAACGTGGAAGTGCAAAAAGGCTAGTACTATAGCTTTAAGCACCCCAGAAGCCGAAACCGACGCCTTAGCGGAAGCCCTGCGTGAAGCACAGTGGCTTAAAAGCCTATTTACAGAGATTGGACTACCTGTAAAAGGCCCTATTGCAATATTTGGAGATAATACAGGCTCTATAGCTAACGCACACAACCCTACGCACCACCAACGTACTAAACATACGTTATTAAAATTTCACTACGTAAGGGAGTTAGTTACAGAAGGATTAGTGACCCTAAAATACCTGGAATCCAAACAAATGCCCGCTGACGGCCTTACAAAGCCCCTAACGCTTCCAATTCACAAGGTTTTTTTAGAGCTTATAGGGTTAAAACCCCTGTAAACTTAGTTTTTACCTATTGAATTGTAGGGCACCTAGTTAGTTCGTTAGCTAACTACCACCATTTTTCTCCTTTGTTTGCAATTATTGGATTTTTGTTAGCCCGACACCAACCGATCTACCCAAACCTACCCTGCTCAGGTTGATTATTAAGCAACTTATACCGACCTTATACCCGAAGTCGAATCCGAATTTAATTAGCTCGCGTTTTGGGCGACCTAGCGATTTTTAATCTACCCTATATATTAAACTTTTTTGGGATCCACAACAACGAACAGCCAGATTAGCTACCTGGCTTAGTAGTAAGTTCCGTTGGTTATAATCTGCAGGTCGTGGGTTCGAATCCGGGGGTTGTTACAATTCTGGGGGTCTTTTTCAATTCGGGGGTTCAGTCAATCGGGGGTTTGGTACAAAGGGCTTATTCATCCAGGGGGTTCGCACCGGGGGTTCGAGTTGGGTTGGGACACAAGGGGGAATTTCTTTTGTTTTTTTGTTTTGGGGGTTTTATTTTACGTACTTTTCTTTTCCGACTTTATTTTTGGATTAAGTAGCAAAAGAGAGGGGGTGTTAATTATATGCATTATTTTGCATGTAATAAGCCCACTTTTATTTGTATATAGCCAATTTTATTTAGTGCCGAAGTGGAGTGGGGAATGGTGGAATTCCGTTACTTTGTTAATGCAGGAATGCAATTTAAAGGTCAGCGAGTGGGGTTAGCTACCCTGTACCGGGTTTAATACCCACCCTGCACCTGCGAGTCAGCTACCCTGTACCGGGTTGAAAATTTCACCAAGTCAACGTTTAAATGCAAACCCAGAGATGGTTTGTATGCAAATGAGGGTGTTTTTTCAAAAACCCATACAAATTAGTTTTTCGGAAATTCATTCGCGGCACCGGAACCTTTTCTGGCGTGCGGACCCCCACTTCGATGTCGGAGAGTATGTAAGGGAAATAAAGCAAAATCTCCCCCAACCAATTATTTATCAGTACCAAAATTATAGTGCATTTCTACCTATTATTCAGCGCTTTTAGCACTGGTTATTTACCACGCCGCACCTAGGGTTTACCCCTATATCCCCTGTTAGCACCACTGTTATTAACAACCATTTAACCGGAAATGCGATTTTAGCAAGGCGTCGGTCCAGGCACAGGTGCTACCTTTGCCTTTCGTCCCGATTACGTATATAAAATTAAAGCGTTTTTACAAAAAAATAAACGGATGTTAGGCAAATTATCTCTAAAAATCGGGTTCGTTGTACGCATATCGAACTGTAGCATTTGCAGGAACCGTTCCATTCCCGCATTATTCGGTCGCCCTTCCCGCATTTGGCGGGGTGAAAAACTGGCATTATATTTCGCTTGCAAAGGTTTGCGGCGAAAGATAAGGAAACGAATAGCATTTTTGTAGTGCATTGAGGAAAAGGTAACGCCGGGATTTATACTGGTTACGGGATGTTAATTTTGCTTATTGACGAGAAATAGTGGGTGGTTTTACTCGTTGTGGAAGATTAAGGAAGTTAGCAAGGTAACACGACTGGGAAATATTTCGAGGGCCTAGACGCCCTAGGCATTAATAAACATATGCATGGCAAGTGGAGTACCTATGATGTGTGGGTTGAGAGATTTCTGGAGCGGGGTAAGACCGGCTGATAGAAATTGCTCTGTCCTGCGAGGAGAGGCCGAGGCTGACATGCATATCCGGCCTCACGGTTTCCTGGCGATCGCTGCATCACATACGAAGCCTTTGGTCTTTTCAACATTTTGGTTCCGATTGCGAATCCCATACAACCTCAGACAGAATGAGGACGAAAGTGCTCATGCACTTGGTACCAGCTTCGCACTCGCACAAGTGGCTCTTTCGCTGCCTCACCCTGGCATGACCTTGGGACATGTGGCTCAGGTCAGACCAACTGTCGTATAGTATAATCATACGTGCAGCTCACTTCACATGTGGCCGAAAGACCCCAACGTAGAGGTGCGGATTCGACCCTCCAAAGAGTCGATCGCGGCGATGCCTCGCGCCACCACCTGCCATGGCCTTCCGGCGAGACTGGCTCAAAGCCGGCGCAGGACCACGGGCATGAGCCGACAAAACTGACCGGGACGGTGCGCTCCGGCCGCAAGGCACCAATATCTGCGACCCATTTGCCGTTTTCTTGGACGGAAACAGCCGACTCGAGGAGACAGACCCCTCGTCATTGCCTTCTGTGTTGTACACTGGAGCGGAATCTTGGTGAAGCATGTGCAGCGGCCTGCCTTGGAACTTGTCGACGCAGGTCTCCCATGTGGCGTAGCTGTGCTCATTCCGGATTCGCAACTCGAGCCGGAAGGCACCACGATGGGCATGCAGCGCTGCCGGTAGGCCTCTTTGTCGTACGACACGATATGATATACGTAAGGATCTCCGTGGTTATGGCATTCCAGCAGATTCTAATGGCTCTTGATAGGTATTTCGACCTGCCAAGTTGGCCTTGCTGGCATACCGTTTCCATCTTCCACAGGTGCTCCCCGTTTAATTGTCGATGATGCTTGTTTGTGAAAGGCTTCCAGTTGCCAAAGGATCCACTCCTCTATGTCGGCTACATCCTGGACTTGAGAGACGGTAGCGACCAGATATGATATGTATTGGAAGTGTCTGTTAAGAATCATATAATTTTATAGCAGACAGGTTTGTGCGATTGATGAATTTGTCGAACTTTCACATTGCCTCATCGATCGTGCAATGGTCTACTTGGGAGTTGGGAATTGTTGGTTGGAATTAGAAAGCCCTTGTGCTGCAGTCCACCACAGATTTGCGCATGGCGGGGGGTTTTCCCCACCCAGATTCACTGGAGGTACCTACCCTGGATTCATCCGATCTCTGAAGCACCCCCAAGCTCTTTCCCTGTCAGGGTCCAGGTTTTCAAATTTCCCCAAAACTCCAAATGCTCCGCATGCGAAGATGTCCACCAAACAGGCACGCCGCACGCTGGCAAGCTGCACGACATGATTCAAACTCTCCTTGCCTTTGAACGATATTCGCCATGGCTGGCGGACGCAAATCCAAAGCAGCGGTGATCGCCTCACCGCGCCAGACTCTGATCCTCGACAACGGCGCACATACGATCAAGGCGGGGCTGATCCCAACCGAAGAGTCGCCCGATGCTACCGATGACGGCGACGACAATAAACCCGATACGGCAGCGTCATCGGGCGGCAGCAAGCCCAATATCTTGAGGATACCGAATTGCATCGCCCGAGATCGTAACCGCAAAACATACGTCGGCTCGGAGCTGAGCAAGTGCAAGGACTTTGGCGAGATCGCTTTCCGTCGCCCGGTCGAGAAGGGCTACATCGTCAATTGGGAGGCGCAAAGGGAGATCTGGGACCGCGAGCTTTTCGACAAGAAGACTGCCTCCCAGCTATGCGATCCTTCCGAGACGAGGCTGATACTTGCCGAGCAGCCGGGTGCTCTGCCTGCGTTGCAAGCAAACTGCGACCAAATGGTGTTTGAGGAGTTTGGCTTTGCTAGCTACTATCGCGGAATCGGTATGGCGCTTGTCTCTGAAGCGAAGCTCTTGCTCTCGTCGCGGTGACTTCCCGCTAACCATGGCATTCTGTGCATTCGCACCCATTAGGCCCCGCTTTCAATGCATACCACGATATCCAAAGCATCTTCCACACCCCATCAGAAGCAAATGCAGTCAAGCAGGTCCCCGCAGAGGTCATGCTACTGATCGACTCTGGATACTCGTGCACCACAGTGACGCCCCTGCTCCGCGGCCGGCCATTGCACTCGGCTGTGCGCCGACTCAACGTTGGCGGAAAGTTCCTGACCAACTATTTGACGCGTCTGCTGTCGCTCCGACATTACGACATGCGCAATGATACGTACATTGTCAACGAGATGAAGGAGAAGGCGTGTCACGTGTCTCTGGATTTCAAATCAGATCTCGAGAAGACCTGGAAAGGTACAAGAGGGGAAAGGAGAGAGACGTACTTGACGGGGGCTGGGATAGCAAAGGACTACGTCCTGCCAGACTTCCACTCGCGCTCAGAGGGCATAGTCCGTGACTATGATCCGCAACGCGCCGCGGGTCGGGCGAAGCGAATGGCCGCAGCTGCGCAAGACCCGGACGCATTTGCAGACGAAGATGTGTTGACGCTGAGGAACGAGCGGTTCGTCGTCCCAGAGCTACTCTTCAACCCGTCCGATACGGGACTTCGACAGCCTGGCCTGGCTGAGTTGGTGATGCAATCACTGTCAGAGCTTCCTATTGGGCTTTGGCCAGGCCTTTTGGCCAACATCGTTGTTGTGGGCGGCAATGCTCTGTTTGACGGGTTTATCCAGCGGCTGCAAAAGGAAGTCGTACAGCTGGTCCCGGATGAGTGCATCGTCCGCGTTGCTAGGCCATTTGACCCCATCACGAGTACGTGGGAGGGTGCGGCCAACTTTGCACGACATGAGCATGCCGAAAAGCTCGCAGTCACTAAACAGGAGTACGAGGAGTACGGGAGCCAATGGGTTGCGAGGAAATTCGCCCTTGGTCTAGGTGCCGACGACATCTAGCATACCAGCTGCACACGTAATATCCTTGATGCATCTAATTTTCATTCACGCATTTCATTGGTGCGGCCGTCTAATTCTGGTCCTAGACATCAAAAAGGGGACAGCACATGGCATATTTGATCATTATTGTCATTACTATCGGTTCCCGTCGTACATATGCGGTCAACCCCTATCATAGATAACTGGACAAGCCACCAGCAATCCGGCACATTCTGTTTCCCTGTTTACGGGCCCTCGATAGCCTGCCTTCTGCGTGGTGAGCCCTGCTCGCATCATCCCGTCAACTGACGCAGCCTGTATTTGATTCAATGTCTTGCTTTCAGAACCCTTCCTTAGTGCGAAGAAGTCGGGGCCGGATCCCTCAACTCTGCCGACTTGGGCAAAGAATTCTTTTTGGACATTTTCGCGGCTCCCCTTCGCCCACTCGTATCCGATGTTGGCTCTTCGTCGCGTCGCAAAACTTTTGTCATTGTGTTGCTCTGGCTGGCGAGGTACCAGGGCCTGTCCTCAGCTTCAGTGCGTATGCAGGCAGTGATTGGGCGCCTCATGCCTCCATTGTCTTGCTTGTCGCAATCGATTTTTGATGATTTTCGCCCCTTTGCCATGCCTCTGAACTGGAGGATGTCTTGGGACAGGAGCTGGTTGATAGGTTGTTCTGCGCTGAGTGTATGTGCAGCTCCTAGGGAGGCCACAACGACCAAGTTGGCTACGACTGTGTGGAAATGCATGGTGTCTGGGTGTGCCAAGACTGTTGTTTGATCTGGGCAAACTGTTTGTGGGGATTTGTATTTGTGAACAAAGACTGTGGCAGATTTATGTCTTTTGTCGTCCGTATGATTTGCTTTGGAATGACTTGTTGATGTGGTTTGAGTTATTGCCAATATTCGCCAAGAGATCAGACAAATACCCTCAGCCTTATATGTATACGATAGATCTTCTACCTGTACGCATCGTCACATACAATACGCGTAGATCCGTGGGCACTCGGAGAAACGATCAGGAACGATCCCTCCTGAGACCTGAAACACCCCCTCGACAAAACCACTTTTTTGGTTATTTAGTAAACAAGCGCATGAAGGTGAATCCACTCGAGAAATCTTCCGCCGCGTCATTTTCTGTGCTTCGGAAACCTTTTTACCTTTTTTCACCCTCTTTACGACGCTGTGCCCGAACAATTACGACGCTGTCCCCGGACAAGTGGGAGGAGATATGTCAAGAAGCTTCAACCACCATGCGATGTCGTCTCAGAATGGCAAGTTGCAGCCATCAAGAGGGGGCTTGCAAAGGGCCTGGAGGCCCCGGGAAAACTTAATTTTGTCATGTAATGTATCCGGCAAACGGCCGGCAAACTGGCTACTCATTTGCTACTAGGAATCTGATAAAGAGAGACAGAAATAGCAAGGGTTCACCCGATGATGTTGAAATCTCGAATTGCTTGATCAAATCCTAAATGGGATAGGATAGCTGATCGACGTTGAAGCGACCTGGGGATAGGCCTGATTTCCCCCGTATGCTGCCAGATTTCGTCCTGTTCAATCATGAGACGAGTAGATCCCGACGGCATGGGACAAGCTGTCCCTGCGGATGGACCGTTTGAACACTGACTTTTCGACGTCAGGCCGTCGCGTGGTTTCCATGAAAAAAAAAAAAAAGATGAGATGTCATGAACCGAACAGGAGGTATTGTGGCGAGTCCAAAACATTGATCTTTTGCCACATAAAGTACTGCAATTTGCTGGTGACCACGCAGGCGTGCCGTGAGCAGCATTTACTTGCTGTGTTGCACGGGTCGGTACACAGACGTTTGCAAGTTGGGGACAAAATTAAATTACCCGTGAAAAAAGTCCTTCACTTACAACAGCTACTATTTCGAGTCAAAAGAATTCGAAAGCCACGAAACATTGCCAGATTAGACAAGCCTGACCTCATTCTATTTTGAGGGATGTGTTGAAAGGCTTCAGGCAGAAATGAGGTTATGGCGTTCTGAATGTACAGAACTGACTGCGCTGCACCGCTACGCTCACATTTCAGGCGGGTTTGGGCGCCATTTTAGGAAATAATTGAACAGGCGATCATGCTTTTCCTCACTTGAAATTACACGACTTGCGCAAACCCGCGGAGTTCAGCCTATAGTTAGATGCCCGAAACAGCCACCAAACCCGTACGACTGTCATGGACAGCTTCTTTTGGACCAAACCAGGATATAGAGTCCCAAAAGGAGAGGCAAATGTTTTAGACCGCAGCCGGGAAAAAAATATTTCAACATGCCAACCGAACCATCGTTGCCATCTTCACCCAGCACTGCCCTTGAACATTACCCTCACCTGGCAGCGGTTGGCCTTGCGCGAGTCTGAAGATCTCCTTTTCACGGCCCGCGGGCCCGAACCCTATACAACCGCGTATCCTCTCGACCTCGCCGCCTGTCGAAAGAAGTAGGTGATCTTCAATCTGCAGAGCAGTCAGAGATGCGCGAAGGACTCTTGACAGCAAAAGGCCAATGAGGTCGATCACCTTGTGAAACTGAAGGATTTGCCTTCTGATTCCGTACAGGCCATAGCATGTCTGGTCGCGAGCTTCAGCCGTGTCGGTGGTGATGTGCGGCGTTGAAGTTGGACCAGACACGCCGACCCAGAACAGATGAACCTCTTGACGAAAATAAAGGAACCCCGTATAGATCTTGTCTCGAGTTTCTTGTTTCCTTGGAATCCAGTTGACTCGCTCAAAGTCTAGTCAACTTTCACGGTTCGCCTTCTGCAAGATATCTTTGGCAGTTTGTCGTGATGATGATGCATGCGTGTTTTGAAAGGCTGCACCCTCGAGTCATCCCCAGGGCCTAGACTTGCGGAACCCCATGCCCTTGTCTACTTGATTCACAAACAACTATACAACCTGCCATAACAACAGACTCGATCCGGCACGACGGACCTTCAAAATCGCAATCGGACGGCAGAGCCTCAGCACACCTCTACAAGCTCCATCCTCACAATAAGGCTATAGCAACTTCTGTAAGTGATGCGCCCCCCCAAACCAGCGGCTGGGTTCGGATCAAGCCCACTAGTCTAGATATTTCTCCGGGGAAGACGGAACAAGCATCACGGATCTCCATGATCTGCAACACTGAAGATTGAGCTTGGTCTTGCCGCTACGGCAGCCTGCGAGTCAGTCCCCCAGACGCACGGGGTAGGCTGACAGGTGGTGTCTGCTTGGCCGTGGAACCCGACGGCGCGCGCGGCAAACTCCCCACCGCTGCAGCGGCGGCGTCTTGCCAGACGCCGAGGCCGTCGGCCTGGGCGGTGCATTTGTTGTGCTTGTAGCCTCGCTTCGCCAGGCCCCTGCTCAACGTGCGTTTTGACTGCTGCTGGTTGTAACGCGTCGCGATGCCAAAGACAGAGCTCTCTGGGACGTTGTATTTGGCTGCGACTGCAAGTTTTGTTTGAACCAGATTATACTCTGTTGCAATTTGCGTGCGTTTATGTAGGCGAGTATTCTGCAGCACGTTTGGTAGACATCCTGATGGAGAATAGAGTGGTGGTTAAGGTGTCAAACGCGCTTGGAACGCGTTTCTTTTTGTGGTGGGTTGTGTCTGTAGCCCTACCCACTATCGTGTCATGGATTATCGTGGATTTACAGTTACTAATTTTGGGTTGTGGCAGTGAAGAAATCCAATATAATATTTACATTGGAATTATCTGACTTTGACTAGATAGTTCTAGAACTAGGTCTAGATCTAGTATCTCTCCATCGACAAGTGCTTCATTGTGACAGACAATACGAAATGGCAGACGAAAACGAATACGATAATTAACCTCATCTGCTATTTTTTAAGGGAACACAGATCGGCTCCTTTGACGCCCGAATTGGCCGAGATTACATACATCACTACACCACCATCTTTCCTTAACAATTGCAGTATTGATGGGTATTTGGTATTGAAGCAGCAAAATGCAGCTCTAGTAATGGAGGGGAGTGCTAGCCAAGAGTGGAGAGATATCGTAGGAAAAACACGCTTCATAACTTCGTTACAAGCCAGACGCCAACGAAGAGTGGGGTTGTTTTTCTCCAGGGAATTTGAGTCTGGAGGTTGTTGTAGGGTAGAGACAGGGAAATGAACAGCAGCAGTCCGACGCGAATTTTAATTGATCCTTGACCTCCAAGAATGAATGCATGGCAACCGCCGATTCTTAACAAAAGCTCATGTCATAAGAGACTTGGCAGCGTGACTAGTAGAGGTCTCTAGCCCTCAAGCTACTACCCCTGGAGCAGCACCCTAGAGTTGGAAGAAGCAAGTTAGCATGGTCATGTTATTGACGTACTCCTGTACTGTCGCAAAATGGAATAACTACTGTAACCGACGCTGCGGTACTGCGCGTCATTCCATTGGAGATCATGGCTTACAGTCACACTGATCAACATTCATATCAGTCAGTAAAACGTTCGAGTCAAAAATAGAATCGCTATGTTCGGGGTAGTTACTCACGTGAGTCGAAGTTGAGCCTTCGTTATGGATGATACAGTAGCCGCCACAGCAGCTCTTGCAGGTCCTCTGAGTTGCAGAGATGCATTCGAAGCACTAGCAAATCATCAAGAGTCAGAACCCATGACACACTAAACGCCGTCGGATATTTGACGCGGATACTCACGTTCGGACCACATTCCCAACAATCCTTTGCAACACCAGCCTGGAATCGAAACACAATTGTGTTAGCCTCATATCAAACTCCCTCTTGAAATCCTCGGAAAATAAACCAGATAACAAGGGTTTCACCGTCCCCATGGCCAATGGAAAGCAGCATATTGTGCCATGGCATCGACCAGCGAGTGGCTTCCTCAAAACAAATCATGCCTAGGTGATATTCAACGTGAAAGGGACCTTACCTTCGAGTTGGCTCCTCCCACACCGGAGTAGCATGCTTCGCACCACCACTTGAGGCAGCTGTTGCAATGCCGGTTCCACAGACAATCCGCACACCGAGCGACAAACCTTGCGCCCTCCGCCTGCGACGGGCGACCTGCGGCCTTGACGGTGCTCGAATGGAGCGGCACTGGCTCCAGTAGCGGGCAGTCACTCCTCTCCGACCTCCCCCACTCAGTCATCCCCTCGGGCGCGGCGCCACAGCCCGAGCACCCGTCGAGAGCGTGCGTTGCAACGGCCCACTGTGGGACCTCGCGGCCGCTTGTGTACGTGACGTCTACGAGCCCCAGCGCGGGGGAGTTGAGGTGGCGCGGACCGGCGCACAGGATTGCGTCGAATGATATGACGCCGCGGCAGGCCTGAATCGTACGGGCCCACTCGGGGGACACAGACCGAGCAAGGGCCCGCCCGCGGCTCTGGTACCAGTTGTCCTGGCTGCCGGGCCATGGGGGTTGGACTTCCCATTCCGAGTCTGGAGATGATGCGCGGGAGGAGCCTGGCGTAGAGCTCTGCACCTGAGTCGACGGCGCCGAGAACAGGTATATGCCCTGGACACGGGGCGTCCCTACGGGCCTGCCAGGCCTGCAAACCGTTTGCAGGCTCTGCTGTAGCTTCCCCTCGTTGAGGTTCTTGACTCCCCGAAGGGAAAGGATGCGAATGTTGAGCGACGGGTCCGTGATGAGGTCATGGACTAGCTCCGCGGTCACAGAGAGACCATCTAGTATAAGAGTCTGCACAGAGGGCAGAAGACTGGCACGACCGAGCTTGGAAAAGATGTTGCGGAGGGGAGCGGAGTAGTATCTGGGGGACAGGATGTGGATCGTCAGCTATTTGCACAAACAAGTCGGTGGTCTAGACACCAACGCGTCCCCAGAAGCAAACTAACTCGTCTTCGGTGAGCAGCCTGTCAGGCTGGCCTGCGTCGCGAAATCCATCTAGTGCATCGCTGCCGAGGTGGGCGGCCTTTACACCAGTCAGATCAAGGTGGCGGAGCGCACCGGGCGTGTGGTAAATCAAGCTCCGAAAGTCGCGCGAGGTTGCGGCGAGCTTAAGGACGGAAGATGGTGGCAGGTAAGGTAAAGTCTGGCGCAGTATCAAGTCGTTCGAAAGCAGATAGTTCAGCGTGGTGGTGTATATCTCAGTTGGTAGTGTCTTGAGTTTGTTGGCGCGAGGGGCCACGGGCAGCGGCAGCGGTGGTGTGAGCTCGAGCCACGGCATATTGCAACTTAGGATTGGTACCTTGAGAGCTTGCAGCAGGTACCTAAATGAGCTAGATGCGGGTACAATGTGGTATATAGTCTTTGGTGTTGCCTTGCCTTGCGATTGAGCAAGAAACAAGAAAGAACCACTGATTGAGAAATTGCAGGAAGATCAAATTTAAAAAGCCAAGATATAATACGACCGAAACGAGATGTGTTCCTATAGAGCCAGGAACGCCAATCCGACTTGGCTTTCGAGGTTGGAGACTAGTGTCCAGACACACCGGTGCCGGGGTGTGCAGCGGGATGTGTGGTGGGTGGTACTGTACTGTTGCAGCGACTGTAGTCGCAGAATGCAGGGTAGCATTAAAGTGGTCGCGGGTGCGTGGGGTGGAGGGTGGATATCATTCGCGGTAGGAGCGTGGGAGGCACAAAGTCCGTGACTTGCCCGGGAACCTTTTGGGCTTGGGTGTCAGCGCCAATCAGTGCTTGCATTCAAGTACCTTAGTCAATTGATTTGGTGCATAAAATACTACGTGGTAAGAAAGAAATATGTCAGAAAAAGTAAAAGTATGCCGTCAAGATTGTGTGGTGCTTGCACGCATTAGTAGTGGGCAATTTAAGAGATAAGCATAGCAAGTGATAGCGCACCACTCATGAGCAGGGAGTGGGATGTTTTCGATTCATTGTCGACCAAGGGAGGTTGAGTGCGACTTCCTAGGTAGTGGAGCGGTCACCTATTTCGGAAGCCGTTGGAGCATTGTGATGATACAGAAATAACAATTCACATTTCCAAAACCATGACAGAAAACTACAACATTTGGCACACCGCATCGATAATCAGGGTCCAAACAAGCAGCGCAAAAGCGGAAATAATAGCCATGAGCATCGGCTGGTACTAGTGGGCCGTGCATCCGCGTCGCGTCGGTGATAAGCACCTTGTAAGCAAAACGCCAAGCTGTTGAGAGGGAACGCCATGCTGCCGCTTGGCCACGAACTGGGAATGGGTTTGGCCGTAGCACATTCGCCCACACAGTAGATAGGGTAGGGGGGATCATCCACTGTATTAACAATTGACAGAACTATGGGATGCAAATGCTGCAAACACTGTACTGACAGCTGTATATACTATATATAGTATGGATAGTTGGACAAAAAGATCAGCCGTTTCCAGATCTACAGTCTGTACAATACAGTAGACATACCCCGTACTTGCGGAGGAGGGAGGTGAGGTGACTTATGACATGGCATTTTAGCCGACTTGCACAGGATTGGGTCGGCAGATAAGGATTTCCCCGCAAGCTGAACGGGGCGCATGTGGAGTAGTAGTGGAGGGCAGCAGCGAGCTTCAACCTTGATGTTACACTTGCAGGGGCCAAGCGGAGCCTGCATGTTTCCAGGCGCTGCATGCTCAGCTCAGATTTCCGTTTGTTACTTTGGTAGAAACAGCCTGCCCGGAGTTGACATGGGTTGATTGTGGGAATTGCAATTCGGGCCGTGGGGTTTTAGTATTTCAACAATATCAGGTTGTGACAACGCTTCTGACAACTAGGGGAGAGATTGTCGGCATACCCGGTGTGATCTGGCTTGGCATTCGAGGCTCTGACTGACATCATGACTCTGACGAGGAATATTAGCTGTGTACGCATGTCAATAACAGAACTAAGCTGTTTCCTCTGCAGTAGGTCGTAGCGAGACCAACGTCTATTTTTGCCATTGAGCAAGGTTTTTGACTCTTTTGCTCTGGAAACTTGTCATAGGTTTATCGCATCCGAAATTTTTCGAGGTTGTCCAAATCTGTTGAGGTCCTCCTTTCGGTTGCCAACGTGCTCGCCTACCCTGCACCCGAATTCGCGTTGAAGTAAGCAAGAGCGCCGAAATGTTTTTTTGGCGAGCTGCAGAGCCGGTATTTCGTCATCGGTTCTTATCGATAAACCCAACACAGCTTGCCTTCTCCCCACTACGATTAGGCAAAGATGCTTTGTCACCGTTGACGCGCAACAGACGCGAGTAGAATCGCAAAGAAATCAGCATGAACTTACAACTCATTCAGCAACGTCGATTTCAAAAGCTTTTGTTTCCTCGTCCTACTAGTCGCCGACCAGCGCGCCATCGAGAAATACATGAAAATTGTTCCTCCAAGTCCTTTCGCCTAGGCACAAGAATCCAATAATGACAGACTCGACCCCACCTCAACTCAAATGGTCCGGTATATTCGCGATTGACAGAACGGCCCCTACGCCAACCGGGGACAAGATCATACTACCTTCCTCGGCCCTGCAACAGCTTTTAGACGCCAATGCCGCCGCTGCATCGGCTTCTGCCGCATCGGCTTACTCGTATTCCACGCCGGTAGTCACGAGATACACCAGCCCATACAACAGCTTTGGATCTGCTCCTCAGCCAGAGCAGCAAAAGCTTCCATACCCGCTGATGTTTCGTTTAGTGAACGAAAGGAATGGAAAATTTGTTCACGCTGGCGTCAGAGAGTTTTCTGCCGAGGAGGGACAGGTCACGCTGAGCCCTTTTCTTTTGCGGTCACTAGGGCTGGCGGAGCAAGAAAACACCAGCACAGTAGACGATGGTGAGGCTGAGAGTGGGAGCAAAAGGGTGGATAATGTCAGGATATCAGCACACCAACTCCCCAAGGGAGTTTATGTCGGCCTAGCACCGGTTCACGACTACGCGAGCTACGACCCGGCGATTCTCGAACCCTTACTGGAGAGGGAGCTTCGGCAAGGTTACACAACGTTATCTACGGGCACAATATTACAAGTCAAGAGGGGCCCAACAGAAGACTACGAGTTTACAGTGGAGAGCGTGAAGCCTGAAGGTGATGGCATCTGTGTGATTGACACGGATCTGGAACTGGACCTGTTGAGGATACCCACGGCGACTGCACAAGAGGCCGGCAACGGCATGAATGGCTCGAGGGAGACGGAAAGTACAGAAAAGAGCCCACCAGGAGGCGATATTACCATATGGAAGTCAGTAGAAGGACAGGTGCGGCACGGCGATCATGTTGACTACGATTTATCCTCATGGGACAAATCGCGTGGTCTTGTCATCGAAGCTGTACCACAGTCGGACGAAGCTGGGATTTTTCTTGATATTTTCGTTAGCCCCAAGACTCCCCATCTTCGCCAGCGACCAAGGGAATTACAACATTGGACCGCTCGCATGGGGCCATATACTAATCGCGAGCCTGTGAGGTTGGAAATACCAGCGGGCTCTTTCGGAAATGATGAGGTAGATGAAGTGGAGGGTTTGATGATATCGATTTATGGCTTCAGAAATGAGGCTGCTCCTGCCGCTGGACCGCAGAAGTTCTCCCTTCGCGTTGACACCTGGGACGCAACAGACACCAACCGTGCGCCAACGTCGGCCGCTGATGTGGTTCCTGAGGATGTTGCCGACTTGCAAAAGTGCAAAGACTGCGGACAGTGGATTCCGAAACAGAGTTTTACCATGCACACACTCCGGTGTGCCCGCAATCCGAAATGCGCACAATGCGGGTTTGTCGCCAGCCGTGACGAACTTGGCGAGCACTGGCACTGTGACCACTGCTCGTCATACGGTGATAGACTTTTCGCACAGCAAAAGCACAACGGCCGTATGCACCCGTCCAACACACTCCGCTGCTCGTGTTCGGCCACTCTCGAGTTCGACTCGGTGCCCGCCTTGTCCCGTCATCGAGTGACAGATTGTCCAGATAAGGTTATCCTCTGCCGATTCTGTCATCTGGAGGTGCCGCAAGAGGGTGACCCAACCGACCCCTCCGACGTTGCACAGGCTGCTTACACAGGACTCACGGCACATGAGCGTGCCGATGGAGCGCGTACCGCAGACTGCGACCTGTGCGGCGCCATTGTCAGGTTGCGCGACATGTCTAGCCATCTGCGGCACCACGAGATGGATAAAAAGGGCCGCGCCGCGCCGTCTGGTTGTCGAAATTCCATGTGCGGTCGGACGCTCCACGGTGTGGGGCCCAGGGGAACGGTGGGCCCTCCGGCAGGCAACCCGAATAACGACATGGGCTTTTGCAAAAGCTGCTATGGGCCGCTGTACGTGTCCATGCACGACCCCGAGGGCAAGGCGCTGCGTCGACGCGTGGAGCGGCGGTACCTGACGCAGCTGATGACGGGTTGTGGGCGGTCCTGGTGCAGTAATGAGTGGTGCCGAACGGGACGGGCGAACACGGGGAAAGAGGCACTGGGGACATCTGCCTCTGCTGCGCTGCCGCTGGTCAAGCCACTGGTCACTCCCGAGGTCATTGCGGACAAGAACGCCGCGATGCACTTTTGCGTTGACGAGGCCACGCAGAGGAACGTTGTGGTTGCGGAGATGCTTGCTGCCGAGGGGGTGTGGGGGCCCGAGTGGTGCGTTGCCGCGGTAGAGGCGGAGAAGGGCGATCGGGACAGGGCGCGGGAGTGGCTGCAGAACTGGGCGCCGAATAAATATGAGTGATTTTTTGAGCTGGGTGCTGACCGGAGTTTGAAGATAGATGGGGGGCCATTACAAATGTATGCATACTAGATTAGTGATGATTTTTCGCATAGACGGGTGGCATGATGACATGACAATTTATATATATGATATTCCTTTCACGAAACATCTTGTAATTAATGCCAAACGAGTGTGGTTTATTGCAGTAATGTCAAAAGAATTCGAACTACATGCACCTCACCCTCGCCTGTCTATGCCTCGAAAGCAACCCGCCCAATCTCAGCTCAACGCAAACGCCATCACCAATCCTCTAAACCCACAACAGCCAACGTAAACGCCATCGTCAACCCTTTGACGATCTATGCAACAACCTTGGGCTGTAGGTTGAGCAGCTTATTTGCCGCAAGAAGTCTGCAAGACCGGGAAGAGGTATCAAGTTAGCTTCATCCAAATAAAGCTTGGGAAGGTCGGGCAATGGAGGTGAACGTACGCAGCATGAGCAGCTGGCACAGCTGGCGCAGGAGCAAGAGTTGCAACCACAGGTGGCGGGAGACATTTTGACTGATGTCGTGTTGGTTGGGTGGTTGTAAGATGGTATGAGTTGTTCTTTGAGATTCTGGAGTCTTGAAGATATCTGGCTGTGTTGTGCAGAGAGTAGCAAAGGAAAGACGGGTATTGAGAGGTCGACCAAGCCTCTTTTTATATTCGATAGTTTCCCTTCCATCGAATTCCCCCAATGACCCCCCACGGGTGCTAAAATGCGGAGAAGCCCGAGGCAATACTATAGTAGGCAACTACAGCCCCGTTTTTTCGGTTCATTTGATCCGTTTTGTTCCCAGTCACAAGCGGGAGGGGGGCAAGGGAGAGGCGATAGGCAAAAACCACGCATTGTGGATTGTTTACTATCGACACTGTACAAAGCCTTTGAGAGAAAAAAAAAAGAAGATGCGTCACGACACCCCAAGTATGTAAACAAGACAGATTCAAATGAGACCGTGTCGCCCCATTGGCTGAAGCAGACTGCGCCAGCAACCCCAGTGCTGCCTCCAAGTGGTCTTTGTGGTGCGAGGTGGTGTAAGGGGTCAAGCTCTGATAGCTTAGGGGGTTCCCATGCGGAGTATACAGCTTGCAGGTGTGGGTTTGGGAGGGGTGGGGCGCTAAGCTCGATGTTGGGTCCCCTCAGTATCTGTATGTAGGTGCAGCTAAAAACCAGGGTAGGCTAAAGGGCAAGCTGAGGTACATAACTCTTGGGGGAGAAATGGTACATCAAAACGAGAGAACAACACCGAGGTCGACAAGTACATTTTCGGAGATGCCATGAAAGGCCATCAACTGCATTTTGGTACCTACCTAGATAGGTGAAAAAGAAATAGGGCGACGGGGCTGCATTTGGGACGGCAAACTGTCCGGACGAATGATGTCAAAGAGGCGTCATCTCGTGGTCACTTTTTTGACCCTTGGTAGCCGCCTGATTTCCCCCAAAAAAGTGCTTTTTTTATTTCTTTTTGGCTGCAGAAGGCTGGTGGTTTTCGAGGGCGACAAATAACAGATGAGCTTTCCGGTCGGCCTTGCTGGGTACCATACCTCCCTAAGAAAAGAGCCGTTTCGAGAACCGGTCAGGCGCCGCCTTTCTTTGGGCGGGGTAAGCTGTGAGCTGTCTCACGGGGGGCCGCCGGTTAGTTGAATGGGGGGGGGGGTGCGCGGCGTGACTTTTTGGATTTTTTGCCAGTTGTCAAATACAAAAGAGGTGCCAAGACACAACCTCCTTTCAACGATAAGAGAAGATATGTCGCCCATGTGTCAAATAATGGATTCAATATTTGTCTTGGCTGGTGGTGTGGTAATCGGCCCTGCTCCGAGGGGAATATTTGAGGTCCTATGTTCAAAGCTCAATCTAGGTAGAGTTCAGACTGTGTTGCTTGGGTATCCATCACCTGGCCTTGTTTTCCCGCTTCACTCTTGGCCGACCCTGGATGTACCGTACTTCCATTATCTTGGCTATCAGCTGATTCAGATCGCTCCCTTCTGCACTTTTGTACATATGCAAGCATCTGGACTGGGAAAGTTACAAGAGACCTGGCTGATGCCTGATGGGGTAATTATTAACGGGTTTCCCGATTAGGCAACTCCGTCAATTGCACAGTTCACAGTTCAGTGCACTGCAACTACTACTGGGCGTGAATAGTTTCGGCCTCGTAATAGCCACGTCACGAGCTTGCAGCCACAATTGTAATATGCTGGAAACATGTTTCCAGTTCCGGCCAGTTGCATTTGCAAGGCCGCATTGTGTTTTACATTGCCGATACTTGACGCCTTTCAACTTTGCACCGACACAAAAATGCTAGAATATTCTGGCAGGTAGGGAGGTACCTTGTGCACACATTCGGGCTTTGCATGTGAAAAGTTCACGCCGAATGTGCGACCGGCTGTGCCGGCATACCATTAGTAAAGGCGCCCAATAGTAACACATCACATACTCACCCACTAGCCCACCCCTGTCAATCACAACACATGGCAATTCAACGCAGCGGCAGCAGGACCATTTTATCCAGAGCCCTAAACTCCCTCCGCAGCGCCTCGAACCAGTCGTCCACCACGACGCACTGGTCGCCCTCAACCTGCTCCTCCATAAACACCTGCAGCGCCCACAGCCGCCACAGGCCCCTGACCACCCTCAGGTGCTCCCGCGCGTCCACCAGCATCTCCCTCGCGAGGACCTGCCGCTCTGCCGATCCGGCCCGGCAGGCCTCGTCGTCGCCCCGCGTCCGCTCCGCCACCCTCCGCTTCGCGGCGTGCAGGTCCCGGCCGGCGCGGAAGAGAGCCCGGCGCGCGGCCGCAAACGTCAGGGTCTCGCGGGGCGCCGTCCGCCACCGCTTGAGCATGTCGTCGGTCTCGGCCGAGGCGGGGACGAGGGGCCAGGGCGGCGTGGTTGTGGCGATGACGGGAGGGGCGCATGTGGCGCTGGCGGCTTCGGTCGAGGGGAACAGGCGACAGCGCTCGGTGGACTGCTCGTAGGTGTGTACCTCGTGCACCATGGCGCAGTCGTGGTTGACCATGCGGGAGTGCGGCAGGCGGCTGCGGTTCGCTTGGGCCTGGTGGCCCCTGGGGCAGCCGAGCACGCGCTCCCGCACGCGGCAGCACGTGTGCCATCTGCACAGCGGCTCGGCGTCGCGGTCGCCCGGGCAGGTCTCTGGGTCGCAGCGGATGGGCTGGGCGTAGGGGTCCACCATGACCTTGCTGGGCTGGTCGGTGCCCGGGTGCGTGGCCATGATGGGGCGCCGGTCGCAGGCCATGTGGTGGGTGTAGATCTTTAGGACCATGGCGACGCGGCTGGCTGGTCTAGTTCGTTTGTTTTGGCAGCCAGTAGAGTGCGCTGCCGACTCTGGTATTGTGAAAGATGGCTGTAGATTCACGCTTTCTAAACGAGGAACACCAGACAAGACGTTGAGGTCTGATTGGGATAGCGTTCCTGATTGTAGCTGATTCAGAATTTTAGCAGTGGCACGGCGCTATGGACTGTAAAGCCAGTCTGAGGTTGTATTGTATGGAATGTATCGATTTGACAGTCAATACCTAATTTGACATGATATGGACAACAGAAATAGGTACTTGACAACGCCAGCTACAATGGAATCCTAGACCACTTTCACTTGGTTGTGCCTTTTGCGATATAAACTTACCTTTTGGCAAGTGTTATTGTGACGGGGCCAGTTGAATCACTCGAAAGCAGCCAATGATTGGTGTCAACAACTAGGAGAATTTATGCCGACACTCTTCTCACGTGGAAAATGCTGTATTGTTTTTCAGTCATAGAAACTCTGAATGACTGAGCATTAACAGTGAATCATAGATGTTGCGCATCCCAAGGCACGACTTGATCACGTCGACGAGAGTCACGCCCATCACGCCCGTCACGCCCCTAGGGTTTTCAAACACTCACCTTTGCTCTCTCATCAACTGCTAAACCCCCAAGACGTCGAGGTTACCCGCCGTAGTCAACACCGTGAGCAGCTTTTGGCTTTTCTGGTTAAAGGCCTAGATTATCCGATGTAAATGTTCAATATCTCTCCACCACCAGCAATTGTGTTTATCTGGGCAGACGGATTACATGGCGATCAAAGTAGAAATCAAAGAGTACATGTCCACTATTAAAGTCTGGATGTACCGTAGCTCATTACGATCTAGCGTGCTTTCTTGTCATCGGCAGGGCTTTATGAATGGTTTCAAGAGTGTCGTTTATCAATGGTGCTAGCGCATTCCTGATCAATGCCGGCCGAGACTCGAGCCCTAGCAATATGATAGTATCCCTCAAGATGGATATTAAAGTCTTTGGGATCCGATTACTTAGCTTTGGCGTACTCGCGCCAATGTAGCATGCATGGTGATACACTCACCAGTCACCACACCGCGCGTGGCGCCTCATGGTGCTTGGACGTCCCCTGATGTGGCACATACAACACTTGACCCAAGCGGGCGCACACCTTTCGCAAACTGCGTGTCTGCAATCAGCGCAATTCAGACACCCAGCTTCTCAAGGCGTAGTAACGCACTTGCAACACCTCCAGGCGACATTGAATCGCACCGCAAGTACGCAATTTTCTCTCGCGCTAGGGACAGGGAAACCAATCTTGGCGAGTGCTGTAGTCCAGGCGGGGGATTAATTGCGCTCTTTCTCGATTGACGGGGGCGTCTTTGCAGCATTCCTAAGGTTCATTCTTTATGTGGCCGCAGTCTGCGTAATTCTCAACCCACTGGCACATGGTTACACCGCTTGCGGCTTCTGTGATCTGGGCTGTTTGGTATATGTTGGGGCTGGTGAAGGAGAACGGGCTAATGTGGTTGAACGGGTTTTTGTTAACGGAAAAAAGGGAAAAGCACACATGGTAAAGATACGAGCTTAACATAAATCAAGTCAACAATTCTACAGATGGCAAGCCGTCATTGTCTCTTACTCGCTTGATCTTCAGCGAGTTCAATGGAATTATCTGCAACATGTTGATTCTCTATCAAGACCCTCAGAGGATGCTAAAGCCTCCTAGGTTATAGTGTGAATTCAAGGCAAGATCGCGTGAGTTGGCTATCCCCATTTTCGACTACACGACACTTTCATGGCAAGGTGAAAGAGAGCACCGTCGAAGGGATAATGGATTAGAGTCGAGCAATAGACACTATATATCTACGTGGCATGCGTTACACTGTTTCCACTTTCCAACCCAGGCGGGTGTGAGCAGGAGAACCTTGCGTAGCACATTTGTTTGCTAGTGTTTGACTTTGTTCTTGTGACTGGCATATCACTTCCTTTCTTTTGAAAAGATTCTACCGACAATGATATACCCGAGTTAAGAGTGCACAAATAGTAGTTTTCTGCCATCGTCTCGCATAAGGTCTACCGGCTCAGATATTGTGATACAAGCGTAATGTTGTCCGAGGTCAAAGAACGTTCGAGGTGGAATAGAACAAACCAATTGACAGCCCGACAAGCTGGCTATACTGGCACCTCTTTGATACCATGTTGCGAAGTAAAAGTCTATTCCCCTTGTTGTTTCTGACAACCTAGGAACGCAGTGGCTGGCGCTGTTGACATCTCTTTGAGAATTCCGAGTAGGCGGACGAAGTCTTTGTGATTTCCGTCATCTGCGCGCACCCGGGCCCGCACAATGATCTTTAGCCAACCTCGGACCGGGACAATGAGATTGAAGTGTTTGGCCAGACTATAAAACGAACACCGCTCGGCTCGACGGGCATTTGCATTCTGGATCAATCCACAGCCATCAGACTTTTCTGCACCTCGCAAACTTACCTGAAAGGCCAATCTCTGCTTTTATTTCAAAGCATATCAAACCCACACAAGCATGTCTTGGTCCATTCGGCCCTCTCAGTCCGACAACTCCGAACCCACCCCGGAATACGGCGAGAGGCTTTCCCTCATGATCCAGAGCAGCGACCCAAAGCTCGACTTGGTGCGACACAAAGCCGCCGAGATACTCGACGCCATACGCAGAGACTATGCACCCCGGAACTTGCCTGAGCTGGGCACAATCCACATCTCCGCAGGAATGGACGTCCGCCTCGATCTGAGCGACCCCATTGACGCCTTTCTCCTAGCAGGAACCTGGGCGATCCACCTCCTCGTCCGAGCCTTGATTCTCGAATTCACAGACGCACAAGAGAGCCTTGAGCTGACCCGAAACCTGCCCGTGGCCCTGGTCAGAGTCTGCCGGACCTTCATGGCCCACCACCGCGCAGACTCGTACGTCTTCCGCGACCTCCTCGTCGCTCGAATCCTCGAGGCGATCGCCATCGTAGGCGAGATCAACAGCGCCGGGCGGCCCTGGAGGCCTTCCGGGGTCGCTGGGTGGTTGACCTCGTGGGCGGTGACCAAGACGCTCGACAGGGAGCTCGAGGAAACGTCCAAGGCGGTGCTGAGCAGGATGCTCCGAGACGTGGGCGTGCACACCCTCGACGAGTGGGAGACCCCCACCGACGAGTCGTATTGCCTCTGGCTCTTTGGGAGGGCGGATTGGCTGACGAGGGGCAGCGGCTAAAGTGAACCCCGACCGATGGTCATTGTCGGGAAAGAGTAAGGGCGGGCTCCGAGGACGTGGGAGAACAGGGCCACGACTAGGGGTGACATCATGTACTTTGCACCAACCACCATCACGATGTGCCCTGTTTTCTGTGTGTTTTTTTTTTGAAGGACCCGATAAGCGCATCGCCAAGAAATATGCAGCCTTGTCCCATATCCGTGCAAGCCACCGCAAGTTGCATTTGTGACTCGTGTTAAAGGCTTAAAGCGTTGCCGGTTTCTGCTTCCGGCATGTTTTGACAAGCCACCTTTTGCATGTTTATCAAGGAGAAATCGACAGATCAGCTCTGAAATCGTGTCCACTGGCGACTGTGAAGATCAAAAACAACAAAAGGACTCGTCTACGGTGAAGAAAGGCCAAGGCCGCATTGTCTCGGACAAGAGGACATTATCTAGACTATCTAGAACTAGAGTGGGGAGACGTTTTGGTGAAACGAAGCTAGCGCGTATGTATTTTTAGATTGCCACTCCATGTGCCATGTCATTTTGTGTCCTTATTTTCAGCCTTCGGAGGCTTGCAAAGGCGTGCATGGCTTAGTCGCCAAGGTCGCGTGGTGATCCGCAAGCGGGATCGACGGCTAGCGTCCGCCACCGCGGACCATGTCTCCAGAGTTCATGTCTCCAGCCGCCGGACTTCACTCGTCTCCTCGACGGGTAGTGTCCAGATGTACGTCAGCGGAGGTAGATATAATTAGAGGTTTGCTAGGATTAAAGACGATACGAGGAGAAAGGAAGAACTTTTGACGGTATTTATCTGGTTATTTGGCTATATTGTTCGTCGTTGGCCTGATGACGGGAGTTTGGCCCAAGGAATTTCCGTGACTAACATGATTGGAATGGGCTTTAACCTCGGCAGAGACAAGACGCGACTCGAAGGGAATTTCAGAATTGTACCTGGATTAACAATAAGAGTAAGCCAAAAGATCGGAGGGAGGGCAGCACATTGTTGAGATGACGGAACGAGGCTAAACAAGTGCCAGAAATCAAGAAAACTCTAAAATCCTTTTTTAGCTCGAGAGACCGCGAACAAGGAACTTGAATTTGGCGCCCAATTCGCTCCCGCACCCGGCTCGATCCCTCGCTTCAAAGGCCCGACCGACTGGCGAATAAGTGCTTTTTGACTTCTTCCGAAACAATTTTACCTCGACATTTAGTGGGCGGGCTCAAAAGCCGCGAGAGCCAAGGATAAAAAGACACAAAGGACATGTAGGAAGGAGCAAGAGTCGAGTAGGTTCAGGGGCAGCTCCCGAACCCCAGGATTTAGCGCACCAGTCATCTGCAATTGTGTTTCCTTGGCTCCAAGGTAACCCAGATCGTTTGAGAAGTGCGACCCCTAGTTAGGTAGATAGGGTCGGATAAAGGCATTAATAGAAAAAGGAAAAAACCCGAGTCCCGCCAAGCTTTTATCTCCTCCTTTGATCGATCTCCATCAAAAGTTGACCATCTGTCCATACTCTGTACCATCTGTGTTTTTGTCCTCCTTCTTTTTTTTTCCCGACACATCATACCGTTCTGAAAGGTCAGGTAGATTTTTTCTATCCTATCTGCATCTTTATGAGCCCGCGTCAGGAAAACCCGAAATCTTCAAGGTTCGGGCCCAAGCTTGTGCTTGAAAGATACCCACCCTCAGGTACCTAGCCGCCGCTTAGCCACAGGACCGGACGAATTTCAGGCCCTCCCAAAATACTTTCCCAGGGTTACACAAAAAAAAAACAGGAAAAAAAAACTCATATTTTCTTTTTCGTCATCTGCAAGAGGGAAGATGCGGTTTGTTACCCACGGCCCCTTGACGGGACATGACGACAGTTGCCAGTGGGATCACTCGAGTGACAAACTTTGCGATGAGCTCAACTGCGCTCCGACAAGAGCAGCGCTGGGTTACTCGAGCGTCAAGGAGGCGCGCAACGTCCTTGAGCGAGTCCTGCAGCTGGCCCCGGTCCCGGAGGAGATTGCAGCAAAAGCAAGAAATGTAGAGTTTGTCTCGGCCAGCGACCTGCCGTATTTTCCCATCCCGTTCAAGGAGACGGAGCTCGGGGCGGCGTTGAAGGCGGTCGAGGCGAGTATTGGTCTGGCCATTGCAGAGCTGAGACGGACGGCGTCGGCTGCGGATGCAACCCAAAATGGCGTCGCAAGTCAACTAGCGGAAAGGGGAAGCCAGAACGGAGCGCCACGGATAAAGATTGATCTGGAAAGGACAACAGCGTTCTTGTTCCAGACATATCTAACGTCGATTGGAGGGTTCACCAAGCCCGAAAAAGGGGCCACTCAGTTTCTCAAAGGTACCGACCCGCATAACATGAAGGATTGACAAAGAGGGAACGTCCTGCTCACAATGCACAAACAGCTACCGATCTTCTCGAGGCGCAGTCAGACCTCTACCGGCGCATGTCGGCTAATCTCTACAGCACAAAAAACCCGGGCGAGTACTACCACATCCACGGCTCGCTCGAGGCATCCTCGACCCTCCGCATGCTGGGGTTGGAGGCGCGGCGTCCCGACCTGACGGAAAAGGGCCACGATGCCATTGTGGACGAGATCGAGTCCCGCGTGAGCCAGTACACCGTCAGCGAGCTCGAGTTCCTGAACGGGCTGAACCGCCAAGCCGGCGTCCAGGCGTTGAAGCACGAGGAATTCCTCCAGACTGCACATGTGAGTTGAAGAATCACCCAGGACAGAAATAAAAAAAAAAAGTGACTGACACTGACCCCTTTCTCTCGGTCAAAAGGGCAAGGCAAACTCCAACTCACCGCCCTGGAGCGTCGACGCCATCGAGACGACAACACCACCGGCACCCTTCCTCCGGCCCATAAACCCCACCGGCGACGCGGCGCAGAGGCGGCCGCTGGCGGGGATCAAGGTGCTGGACGTCAGCCGCATCATCGCGGCGCCGACCATCGGGCGGATCCTGGCCGAGTACGGCGCCGACGTGCTCAAGATCAACTGCCCGCACCTGAGCGACGTGCCCTTCTTCCAGCTGGACGGCAACATGGGCAAGCGGACGGCCGAGCTGAACCTCAAGTCGGCCGACGGCAGAAAACGGTTCGAGGAGCTGCTGGCCGACGCCGACGTCGTCATCGAGGGCTTCCGGCCCGGCGCCATCGAGAGGCTAGGGTACGGGCCGCGGGCGATGGCGAGCATGGCGGAGCGGCGCGGGAGGGGCTACGTCTACGTCAGCGAGACGTGCTTCGGGCACGTGGGGGAGTGGTCGAACCGGCCTGGGTGGCAGCAGATAGCCGATTGCGTAAGTCGTTTGTTTCGGGAGTGTCCCTTTTTTTTTAAAAAAAAAGTCTAATCTACGGTATGCTAAAAGACTACAAAATGCAGGTCACCGGCCTGGCGTGGGAGCAAGGCCGCTTCCTCGGGCTCGACGAGCCGGTGGTGCCGCCGTTCCCCATCTCAGACTACGGCACCGGCTGCATGGGAGCCATAGCAGCCCTGACGGGACTCTACCACCGCGCCAAGTCGGGAGGGTCGTGGCACTGCAGGGCGTCGCTGATGCACTACGACCTCTTGCTCATCGGCATGGGCCAGTACCCGGACGACGTGAAGAGGTTCCTCCTGCACGGGGCTGGGGGCCAGGAAAAGGAAACGGAAAACGTGCAGGCCCCCAACAAGAAAACCGACAGCAACCACAGTAGCGGGACCAGTGCAAAGACAAAGACAAATGCCAACGTCCCCGAGTTCCCGCGCGACATTCGACACAGCCATTCGGTGGACCAGATCTCGGGGTCGGCATTGCAGATGATGCGGCGGCGCCATCCGGATTTCTTTGCGCAGCTCCCCGGCATGATGGAGACGTGGCACTCGGCGGGCTTCGGGGCCGAGGTGGTGGTGGTGCAGCCCGTGGCGCAAATAGAGGGGGTCGAGCTTGCCTACTCTCGCGGGAGCCGTCCCAACGGATCAGACGCCCCTGACTGGGATGGCTTTGATGGGCCCGGGAAGGATGTCAAGGTGACCTAAGGGGAATTAAATTGCGACTTTTTTGGTCCATGACTAATTGAGCGACCCAACCTTGTCCATTCTTGCGCTGGTATTTTCCTTTTTGTGACATGAGAGCGAGCGCGTGTATTTCTCGTCACTTTCCTGCCCCCTTGTTTATCAGCCACACACGGCTGTAGCTTTTGTCGCATGCGTCGTCTTAACTCATGAGATCAAGCATAATAGTTAGCCCCATAGCTAATGACAAGATGCTTTACTGGACTGGTTTTTAGTGGGAGCAAAGATTATCTGGGGACTAGGGGGGTTGCATAGCTGCGCCACTCCAGCCCGCCACTGGATTGTGAAGCCAGTTCTTGTGCCTGCGGATTAAGTTAATTTCCATCCTCTCCCGTGGCAGTGAGTTCATTCCATGTGTCCAAGTCCCGCGGAGTGGCGTTGTCCCTCTCGTAGCTCAGCCAGTACATCGCCTCAACAACATGAGACGAAAGGCACAAAGATCAAAGCCAAATCTGCGGCCAACGGACAATTGAGAGCGCCGACGGGGGAAACCTATAACCCTATTGGAACTACCACGATTTTTACTGCTCGTTTGATGCAGGATTTCTCGCCGACATCCCGCGTATGCATCCCACGTAGCCACAATTATCCAAAAACTTGCGATAGTATATTTTTTAGCCGCCTGCCAAGAGTTTTTAGTCGAAATGTAGATTCTCATTCCTTGTCAAGAGCAGTGAGTGGGATTACGCTCGATACGCAAAGCACTAGACCAGCAGCGGAAAGTAGTTCGTAAACATTCAAGACGTCTCCATTCGAGCGAGGTTTAGTCACGGTGCAAAGATCCAAACCAAACTAGGAGGATTTCGCCGACAAGCCCTTCCAAAACGCCTCAATCGCCGCTGCGACCTCGGCCGCATTCTCACGCACGACGCCGTGACCCGCCTCGTGGACGACAACCACATTCGCAAACCCCACCGCCCGCAGCTGCTCCCCGCTGCACACCGGGTCCAGGGCGCCGACGACGCCGACGGCCGGCACGCCGCTCTTTGCCACGCGCGCAAACGCCTCGTCGTCGTCCATGATGCGGCCGTCGCGCACAATGGTCACGACGGCGGCCTTGTGGCCGGCGTGCTCGCGCATCTGCCACTCCCTGACGGCGGGGGCCACCACCTCGCCGCGGGCCACGCGCGCCCGCCAGTCCGGCGGCACGACCAGCTCGCCGCCCTCGAGAAAGTCCAGCGTCCAGGCCCAGGCGGCGGCGGGGTCGTCGCCGCGCAGGGCCGCCAGCCCGCCGAGGCCCGCGGACGGGATCAGGCCGGCGGGCGCGACCAGCGCGAGGCTCCGCACGCGGGCGGGCCGCGAGTCGGCGTAGCCCACGGCCAGGGCGCCGCCAAACGAGTAGCCGACCACGTGGGCGGCCGGCCAGCCGAGGCGGTCGAGCACGGCGTCGACGAGCGCGTGGAACAGCGCCGGCTCGTGCGCCTGCACCGGCGTCTCGCTCAGCCCGTGGCCCCACAGGTCGACCAGGCAAAAGCGCCGCGTCGGGAACGAGCCCCGCAGCGCCCGCGCCAGCGGCCACATGCCCAGCGCCGGCGTCTGCACGCCGTGGATGAGCAGCACGCCGTCGGCCGCTGGTGGTTCCGAGGGTCCGGTCGGCGGTGCGAGCTCGTAGAACGCTGCCGTCCCCTGCGGCGTGGTGAGGAAGCTGGCCGGCGGGAGGAGCTGGCCAAAGGTTTGCGTGAAGTGGGCCTCTGAAGGGGCGGCGATGGGGGCTTGTGGGGCAGAGGCTTGCGCGCCCGGGCGGGGAAGGCTGAGAAGGGTCATTTTGTTTGCTGTTTTTTGCTATTTGTTTGCAGTGATGTTTGACCGATCTCGTCCTCACTCGGCACTGCTTATTTTTGTAGGCACCAGAGTGCAATTTGTAATCTGAATACCCTCATGCTCCTCCGCACTAGGTCTAGTCTAGCCTAGTTCTGATCTGGCAGTGCCTGACGAAACTTTGGCGGGCCACGAGCAAACCGTTCACGTGGGGTTCCAGCGGGCCTCGCACAAAATGAGTGGGGTCATGTCAACGCTTCTTTTCTCCCAAATGATAAAAAACAAAATGTCAAAATAAACGACCACAATAAAGTCTTTGGGATCGAAAAACTGACGTCTTGCGACGATGGATTATGCCTTGACAAAATAGGTCGCTGGATGGCTCCGCCACTCAATACCACACTTGAATCTCAGTGGTGTCTTTTTGGCGTATGAGATAATACTGGCGTCTCCGTATAATGCATATTTGCAACCAATCTCTTGGGTGTGCCAGATCCCAACCTCATGCAAAGACCCCTGACACCCCTGTTTGCAACCTCTTTATTACCCCGGCCGCTGACAGTCCCTGCATATAATCGTCTCGCACTGGACCCACTTCATCTCGGGGAACACCCAAACGCAGCCCTGGCATCGACCCATATCAAGTCAGCAGGTTAGGTTACATAAGGAGCGGAAGAGATGGATGGCTTTCGCTGGTCCCGCTATCGCGGCTGGTCAACAAGGATACGAAAATACGAAATACAGCTTCTTGCTCCTCTCGGGCCCAGAGGAAACTAAATTATGGCGCGCAAAGGCTCGGAAAAGCGAAGAACTGGGTGTGTCACCTGCAAGTATGTAAAAATCCCCTCCCGCACCAAGGCAAAACAGCCTCCACATCATAACACAGAGCCGCTGATCTCGGCAACAGAAAACGACGGATAAAGTGCGACGAGGCCCTTCCTACGTGTTCCCGCTGTCGATACAGCGGAAGGAATTGCGCCTACGCCGAGCCGCCGGTCGGCTGCTTCTCGTGGCATCACCTCCTGCACTCATCCACGGCGTCCATCCCGCCTCCTCCGTCCCGCCGCCTGCCCGATTCGGCGATCAGGGGGCTGGACTATTTCCGCTGCGAGGTGGCCCCGAAGCTCGGCGGCGAGCTCGACGGTGCCTTTTGGACCAGCGTGGTGCTGCGGCTCGCGACCACGGAGGACGCGGTGCTGCATGGCGTGTTGGCCATCAGTCTGCTGCACGAGGACTTTGAGCCGGGCTGGGAGAGGCGAGGGGCCGACGGCGACGAGGGGGCGGCGCTGGTGCACTACAACCGCGCGTTGCGGATGGTCGCCTCGCGGGAGCTGGGAACGGGCGTGGTCCTGGTCATGTCCATCTTGTTCACCTGCGTCGAGTTTCTCAGGGGCAACCAAGCAGCCGCCGTCACCCACTGCCGTCACGGGACTCTGGTCTCGCGCCTACCGGGCTGTCGGAACGACGACGTCATGACCGTGCTCCGGCAGCTGAGTCCAGTTCCGTACTTCTTCTCCAGCGGTGGCGATTTCCCCGTCCTTGAGATGGTGGATCGGGAGGGACGTTTTGGCACGGTATCGCAGGCTTCGGAGGCAATGGACGAGCTGATGGCTGAGGCAATCAGGCTGGTGCGATCCCTCGACGGCTATCGTCTGGGTGTCGAGGATGCCGCCGCTATGCCTGCCGGTGCTCAGGACACGCAGCTGGCCATGGTGAGGAAACTGGCGTCGTGGAAGACTGCCTTTGAGGAACTGGCAAACAGAGTCGACGTCACTAGGTCCACCCACGCGCTGCTGCTCATGAGGTTCCGGGTGTGCTGGATCTGGTCGTGCATAGCGCTGCGTAGGGACGAGACGGCGAGCGACCTGTTCCAAGCCGACTTTGCACACATAGTCGAGCTTGCCGGCAGCGTGGCACCCGGCGAGGGGCCGGAGGCTGGCACAAACTTTTTGTTCGGTATGGGCATGTCGCCCCTGCTGCATTTTGTCGTCATCAAGTGCCGACACCTCCCAACGAGGCTCGAGGCGCTGGAGATGCTCCGGAAGATGGGCAGGAGGAGAGAATCGCTGTGGGATGCAGCGACCATGTACAGGATCGGAGAGGTCCTCATCAAGAGGGAGCATGGATTCCCGGTGGTGCCGGGGATGAAGCTGGGCGCATGGGAGCTACCGGCGGACGACAAGAGAGTAAGAGACTCGTACATGGAGGACGAGGTCTTTGTGGAGCGGGACCACATGGGCAAGGAGGTGCTCCGTCGGCGGATATATCTTTTTGTTCGTCAAGGCAAGGCCATTGTTCGAGAGGCTGACTGGATTTCCCAGGGTGATTTGATTTGATATGATTTGACCCAAAGTCAGCCTGGTAATCTCCTCGTAAAACGGGTGCCATCCATGGATGTTCATGTGTGAACCGAGTGGGTCCTATGCGATAACCCCTGGTCAGGACTGTCTTGACTTGGCATCGAGGATGACACGAAGCGGGGCGAGTGCGAGATTTGGTTATGGAGGCTTATAAGCTTGCTTTTGCGGAAAATGATACAGGTACACAGAATGTATATAACCAAGTCCGCGACCGCCACAGGCTCTCTGATTGTTTTCCGAATGACATCGCTCCTTTGTTATTCCCCAAGCCCTTCACTTGGCCATTTTCTTCAGCCTACCTTTCAACAAATAGGCCACCAACTACCTAGGACGACATGCGGCCACCTGCCTTGTTCCTGCTCAGCACCCTCGCTGCTGCTGCCTCGAACCAGTCCGGCGTGTCTCCAGAAGCCGGCCTCGCCGGTCCAGCGTTCCCAAGACCCTCGTCTCTCCGCGGCAGTGATGCCCTCGCCTCGGCCATAGGCGACTTTGACAGATACGTCGATGGCTCAGCCCCCATCCAGTCCAACGAGACGGCATGGGCGGTGGCCGTCTTCTCGACAAACGACGCAGAGCCGCTGTACGAGAGGTACTACACCCCCGAGTTTGACGTCGGTGTGTCGCAGGTCGACCGAGACTCTGTGTTCCGCATCGCCAGCGTGTCAAAGGTGTTTAGCGTCTGGTCGTTCCTGCTGGAAGTTGGCGATGCTCACTTCAACGACCCCATCACACGCTACGTTCCCGAGCTGGCCGACGTGGTCAACGAGACGACGGCCGATGGGGTGGTATACGATGACATTGATCACGTCCGGTGGGAAGAAGTCACATTGGGTCAGCTCGCTGGTCAACTGGCAGGGATTCCGCGAGACCGTACGTTTTGCCAGCCGGGCCCATTTCACTCTTTGGTAAAAGCACGCAGCTAACTCCAAGCAACAGCCGCGCAAACCGATCTCTCTGCTCAATATCCCCCAGAGCAGGCCATGGCCCTTGGACTTCCGCCTCTTTCCGACGAGGAGATCCCGAAGTGTGGCGTCCCCGGCCTTCTAAGGTCGTGCACGCGCAGTGGTATGAGACACACCCGCCCCGTTTCTTTTTGTTTTTCTTTGTCCTTTTCTTTTCTTATATCGTCTGCAATCTCTAACGTTGCCATACAGAAATGATCTCTCAGCTACTCAAGCAGCACCCCGTCTTCTCGACTGCACACTCTCCCGCCTACAGCAACGTTGCCTACGCGCTGCTCGGCTTCGCCCAGGAAGCCGCCACCGGAACGCCAGTGGGCGAGGCCATCAGCGCAGGAATCATGTCGGCGCTGGACATGAGATCAAGCAGCTACGACAGGGCTCCAGCATCGGGCGGCGTCGTCCCCGGAGACGCCTCTGCCGTCGGGTGGGACTTTGACCTGGGCACCACCAGCCCGTCGGGGGCTCTCTACAGCTCCACGGGCGACATGGTCAAGGCCGGGCAGGCCATCCTCGGGTCCAAGACCATGAAGCCGGCGCAGACGCGACGGTGGCTGAAGCCCATGAGCCAGACGGGGGTCCTGGGCAGCGCCGTCGGGGCGCCGTGGGAGATCCGGCACCTCGTGCTCGGCGGCCGCGTCGCTCAGCTGTACACCAAGCAGGGCGACATTGGCGGCTACCGTGCCGCGTTTGTGCTCTCGCCTGAGCACGACCTCGGCGCCATAATCTTCTCGGCCGGCCCGCTCGGTTCCAACTCGGCCGTGGTCAGAGAGACGCTCATGAACGCCGTCGGCGACGTCTTTCTCCCCATGGCAGAAGACCAGGCCAGGCTGGAGGCGCGCAGGAACCTCGCCGGCGTGTACACGGACGTGGAAACAAACAGCTCCGTCACCATCGTGGTTGATGATTCCACGACCGGGCTGGCAGTCAAAAGCCTCTTCTCGCGCGGAATCGAAATCATTGGCGACAATAGCCCCTTTATCAGCATGTTCCAGGCCGGGCGGTCCGCACGTCTCTTTCCATCCAACCTGCAGACCCTACATCAAAAGACGGGTGGGGAGGGGACATTTGTCTCGAGGCTGGGCTTCAGAGCTTCCTTCTTCAACGCCACCGGGGACGCAAATGCAGTGCAAGACCCAGGGTTGATGCAATGGACAAGCCTTGGAGCTCCGACGTATGGAGCAAGGACTTTGGACGATTGGGTTTTTGAACTAAACGAAGATGGGACGGCGAAAGTCGTTGATGTAAGAATGTTGAGGTTAAGGATGGAAAGGGGGAGGGAATGAATCAGATTGAGTTGATGTGATGGGTTTTCAATTTGCAAAGATTGACCAAGACCAAAAACGTACAACATCACCAAGGATTCCCCGGTGGTCACAGCGCTCAATATAACCACTAAAATGATAAATCTGTAGTCCGTTAAACGCCTCTATAGGTAGGACAAGATGAGGAGCCGATCAGTGCCCAAAGAATCTAACCCAGCCTAAATTTCCGCGACTCCAAGCTGTGGAAAGTTATAATTACAGCCCGTGGTTCGCTAACTCTTCCCACGTGTGCAAGTATATAAGGAACACATATATCACCTGGCAAAGAGTTTTCGTCTACCATTTTAGCAGCAATTAATCTACTGCGTAGCATCGCGATTATTATTTCACTCCAATCATTAAAGCCCCGTTCAGTCATGGACAGGCCCCTTCTGTCGTCTACACTACCACAAGTACACCACTGCCTAGCCAGGCAACAGTCCCGGAAACGCCACGTAGTCTTAACGGTGGTAAATTCTTCTTTATTTTATTAAATTATCTCAAGCTGAACTTTTACGCGTCTTTTTATCTTTTACCAGCTTTTGAGCCAGGTGAGTTACGTGCATCATTGCACGTACCTCATTGCTTAACCGGTAAATTAAACGCATTAATTTCCACTCCAACACAGTTTATAATTAGTAAAACTTAAACCTTTGTTAAATCAAAATAACATTATATTTAGAAGTACTTCTTATGCTCATTTAACCTAAGGTTATATTTATTTATTTACAGGTAAAACCTTATTCGCATTTTTGAAAAATTGCGTATAAAAAGAGATTAGCCAGCAATGTTATAGGATTTTTGCTTTTTGGAGTTTTTAAACCAAATAATCATCGCATTCGAAAACATTTATTAATTTTTTTACAAATAACTTCACCTTCGACCTTTTTGCCTTGCGCATTTCAAGCTTAAATATGTCTGATATCGAATTCAAATACCCCGTTCTCCCGGGCCGAAACCAGGGACCATGTTTTATGTGGCTCTACAGACCTGACCGCTCGGCTGTAGCAATGGCCGACCTACGTAATTACGGTGAAACGACGGTGACAGTACAGGGGGTGGACATAACTTTTACTGTGACCGAAGATTGCCGCGCGATAGACAAGAAGGGGAATTTCCCCGAGGGACTTTTTTTAACTGTGGGAACGAAGGTTGGTATGGAAGTTCGGACCGTACTTCGATAGCTCCGTCAGGGGTAAAAGTTGTATGTTCACAAGTTCCTGCCTAGGCTGAGTGGCTATCTAGGGTAATCAGCTCGGGATATGTGAGACGGTGGGAGATAGAAGACCTCGATAAGACAGTCGCCGTATAATCATGCAGGATATTTGAAAATTCTTGGCACATGAAAATTGTGAGGATCAGGCCACCGGTTTCTAGCGACGGTGCAAAATGCTGGCAAGACTAGTTGGTTTGCTGTATATCTGTTTAGCATAATTGCTTCATCTACAAAACCCAGATTTTTGTACTTGACCTTCCATCCACATGTTTCATTTATTCGTTAACCAGTCTCAAAGCTGACGACTTTTATCCTGCTTTGTTATGTTGAAATAGGAAACTCTTTGATACTCTCTGTGTGCTGCGGGTTCTTTTTGCATTTTTTGTACATGACTGTCTCTGATACCGTTTAGCTGCCCTGTCGTTGAAAGCCGGTAATTATGACGAGCTTGGAAACATAGGGGCCTTTTGGCCCAGTCAGATTTCGAAGTGGACAATTAGCTCAACACTTGAGATGTGTGATGGGAAGCAAGCACTCTCGCAGGGTCAAAATCGATTTCCGTCGGACTCGTTTGGTGGCAAGCTGCAATGCGCGACCCTTGCACAGCCGCGTTGGCGAACCATGGCAAACACCATGCAACAACAAACTCTTTAGCCTGGCTCCGGCAATTCGATTTCCAAGCCCGTCAGGTCGCAGGCCCAACTCGACACGGACAGGCAACAGTGTCCGTTGCAACTGGACGGCGAAAAAGGACAGTGGAGAACGGGCGCAAGGGGCAGGATGAAAATCAAATCAAGTATCCGATCTCGTCTCCCGGAAATCCCCAAGCCACAAAAGCAGGGTCACAAAGACTTCTATGAAACTCATGCCAATGAAGACTTTTTTTTCGAGGGTGTGCCTGGGTATGTACGAGCGTTGACACTGGTCCACAGGTGCCAAATCTTCAACAAGACTGCCGGCAATATCAACAGGTTTTTCAAACGTCAAACTTGCTCAGCTTTCAAGTGTGCAGAATCTGCAAGAACGAGCCCAAGCAACCTGGGGGCCCTCTAGGTCAAAGTCACAGCTGCCAAAGGATGTGCATGAGAAAAAAATGTTGACTTGAATGATTGCAATTTTCATCACATTGACACGGTGAGTCACAATCATGCATATACTGTTGGGTTACGGTTATGGGCACATGCAGGCCCTTGCATGCTCTTGTTCAAACTTGGGATGCGGTGTAGCCTGTCGGATTATGGTTAACAACTTACTTTAACTGTTTGCCAAGTTGCCAAGTCGCCAGGATTGCTAGATTGGTTTGCTGTGCATCCAAAGACATCCACAACGGCATCGTCTTGGAGTACAACCAGCACTTCAACAACGATCCGATTCTTCCGAGTGCCAAGAGACCACTTGCAGAGAAATACATCAGAGGTGGCTCTTTCCACCGTCTGGTTCCCATCCGAGCCAAGACTCCAGCATCAATGACAATTCCCCAACGACTCCACGGAACTGCCTATTCACTAATTTCACTCACAAGTCTTGATATACTTTGTTGCATGTCAAAGCGGGATGATTTCTTCCTCCCATAGACCAAGGCTCGGTGGCGGCTAATGGTTCGGTCTTTTTTCCTCCACAAAAGGGTCTAGTCAACAGATTTCCAACACATGGTTTAGGCACTTGCCACGGGAGCTTAAAGGACTGCTTCCGTTGTCTGGGCGCTTAGTGTCTGTGTTGTCCGGGGTTGAGCGCACAGACACTGGGCTGCATATTCATCCCGACGAATCTAGAGATATTAGTGGCTGGATTCAATCTCAAAAGAACAAAAAAGACATGCACGCAGGCTGGCCTCTGCGGCCTTGTGCAGGTGCTCCAATCTGGGATACAGCTTTGAACTTGGTCCCTTGGCCCAAAACAGTTCTGATTCCGAAGATCTAGCCCTCCCCATGTCGGGACGGCACGACACGGCAACTTGCATTAGGCTGGGCTTTTTCTTCCTTAATTTGTTCAGACAAAACAGACCTCGAGCGTGAATAGAGACCTCTCGACGACAGACAATCAACGTTATTCTTTGGGGCTTCATCTGCTTTTCAACTGACAAATGACCCTGTCCTTGACCACATCCGAACTTCTTTTTTCTTTCTTTCACAGTCCGCCATTATCAGGCCAGCTTAGCATCTGCGGTAGTATCTCGGAGTCGTGCTTCAGGCAAACGACTACGCGGCTCTGGTTCAAGATGAATCTGTATCTGTCATTTTATGGTGGCGACGCTTTCTGAAGTCTTTTCCAGCCGTTTGAGATGGCCCCAACTTTTTGCGTGATTTCAGCTGGAAAGAAAAGAAAAAGGGGAAAGGGGGGCTATGTCGAATAGAGGCAAGAGAAAAATACTGACGGTCTGAATCATGGCGACTGTGCTGTGCATCTGCAGCAGAGGAAACAACTCATCCTTTCCTGGACCAGCGATGCAGGCGCCTGCAAGGTAAAAGTAGCGAAGAGCAGCTGAAGGCGCCATGGAGGCAAAAAAGAACAAGGTTGCAAAGCATTCCATGCTCTATAAAGGCAACTGGGCTCTCTCGAGACATGGGCCTTTACTTTGTCCTCCATCACACACAAGCCTTCTCTTCACATCTCTCTTTGCAACCCAAAAGCAGCTCCCGCTCCTATTTCAGGTAGCAACTTGCCCAGCTTCTTTTTATTTTTTTTGATTTCTTTTTTTCTTCCAAGATACCCCCCTTCAAAACCATCAAAATGCAGACCACACTCAAGTCCTCGGTCCTGGTCCTCCTCGCCGCCGGCGGTGTAGTGACCGCGACCCCCATCCTCTCGTCGAGGCAAGCCAACATCATCACGGGCGCCTTCACGCCCATCGGTGGAGCCTTCACCAACATGGACACATCGGTCAAGGCGCTGACGGCGCAGGACAGCCGCACGGTGACGGTGGTGCTGCAGAACGGCGCGGTGGCGCTGCAGGCCATGAACGACGCGACCAACACGGTGCGCACGTCGACGGAGCTGCGCGCCTTTGAGAGCCGCCAGGTCCTCGACCAGACCACAAACACCAACGCGCAAATGTCCACCTTCATCACCGACATCGTCGCCCAGAAGCTGGTGCTCGACCAGTTCGGCGCCAGCCCCACCGTCGTCAACATGTTGACCCAGCAAAAGGCCGCCAACAACGCCCTCAACGACGCCGTCCTCGGCAAGTTCCCCAACAACCGCCTCCAGCGCGACCAGGTCAGGGACAGCATGAACAAGGTCAACGCCGCCTTTGACCAGGGCATCGAGAGCCTCAGCGCCGGCTCCGCTCAGCCCTTCACCCCGCCCCCGGCCGCCTCGCCTGCTCCCGCCGCTCCCGCTCCCGCCCCCGCTGCGCCCGCACCGGCTGCTCCCGCTCCCGCCCCCGCCGCTCCGGCACCTGCTGCCCCGGCACCTGCGGCTCCTGCTCCTGCCCCTGCTGCTCCCGCCCCGGCCGCGCCCGCTCCTGCTGCTCCGGCACCCGCACCCGCAGCCCCTGCGCCCGCTGCCCCGGGTGCCCCCGCCGCGTCTCCGGCTCCCTTTGCGAACCCGCTCGCCAGCGTTGCTCCCTTTGTGGCTCCCCCTGCGGCCTCGAGCACACCGATCCCCTTTACGCAGCCCCAGTAAGCGGTCGCGCGACTTTTTTTTTTTTCTTTTCTCTGAGGAAATTCATGACAAACAAGATAGACCAGATGCGGCTGGGTCACATCGGTTTCTAAAGAATTTCCTTTTATTTTCTACTTCTTTCATTCTTTATTCATTCATAACTTGAAAAAAACAGCGTTCCCTTGTATTTTCTTTTTTTCCCCTTTTTTAGTATCGAACGGGTTTCGAAATGCATTCGACGAGTGGTCCTCTGCTGGCCGGACAGTTGATGTGGGATTTGAAGAATCGGGAATGAGAACAGGATTTCTCTGGGTATTGTCGATATGTAAATTATTGTATGTTAGTAAAGGAGATGATTTAAACTTGCCTTTTTTTTCCTCTGTGCCTGGTCTTTACAATCTGTGTAAAAGTCATAAAATTGTTCATGAGAATATTAGGGTGCAAACAATGTGCTTCTGTGCCTATATGATCTAGATAAACAATGGATCTTTGCTAGCCTTCGAATTATACCAATCTTGCTCGAGCGCAACATTGACGCCATTTGTCGGACAAAAACCCCCGAGCTCCTTCATCCAGAGTAGTTCTAGATCCTTCAAAGACCACCAATTAATTGCAAACATGTGACACTTGGCAATTGTTCCATGCCTGTCAAGCTGTGTACCTAGCTAGCATGTGTCTTTACAGTTGCTCCTCTTTGTTTTAGAGTAGAATTATCTGGAACTCCAAACATGCAATCCCGCCTTTGCCGAAACGCTGATGGCGGGTGGGTGCCAGGGGGCACTGCCTCGGGGTTAGGGTCTTGACAGTCGAGAATGATGCAGTCATGATGCAAACATGATCTTGGACTTGGCAATCTCTCCCGTCTGTTATTATTATAATTATTATTATTATTATTATTTCAAAGCTGTTCCGTCTGATCTTGGCTCGTTCCTCCGCTTCACATGTCAATGCTTTTTCTTCGGCAATGCCCAGCGTCCAGCGTCAATCAGGATCTCCCCTGGCCGCGCACTCGCATTAATGGAGCTAGACGTCTACATCTGACGTACGACTTACGCGGGGGAAATTCGAGCGAACGACCCATTGCTCGAGGAAGCCGGGGGAAAACTCAATCATGTCCGGGAAGAGGTTACTTGAAGAGGAGGTATTTCTTCCGGCTGATTTTGTTCTTTGACAATAATCGGCAGAGTTTTATTTTTGTTTTTTTAGTGGTGGTGTTACTTTTGTGTCACACGCAAACCCAACATAGGTCTTGACCGTTTTGGGATTTTTACGAACCATCCTGCGACCTGTTAAAAGTACCCCTTTTTCCCACTAAGACCCAGTGCCTAAAATTTTAAATGTCAAAGTCAAAGTCAGCCGACGACTCCGACATGTCACGACCAGGCGACATCGCGGTCCTGCCGCTGCAGGGCGCCTTTCAGATCTACCAGACGCTAGCCGACAGGTTCCTCTCTCCCAGCCCGCCCAAAGACATTCCCAAAGATGCACCCACCATCGCCATCATCGGCGCCGGCATCACGGGCGTGACGGCCGCTGCGCACTGCGTCGGCCACGGCTTCAACGTCGTCATCTTCGAGGCCGGCTCGCGTCGGAACCTGGGCGGCATCTGGACCGCCGTCAACGACTCGTCCAGCCTGCAGATCCACTCGGCCATGTACCGCTTCCACCCTTCGATCCGTTGGAGTCGAAGCTACCCGGACCGCAAGGAGATCCTGGACCAGGTCGAGAAGCTGTGGTGGAGGTATGGCCTGGACAAGGTTACCAAGTTCAAGGTCAGGGTCAAGCGCGTGTACCAGGACGATGATGGCCGATGGATCGTCAACCATCCGGAGCATGGAAAGTTTGAAGGTCTCATCACCGCCGTGGGCACATGTGGAAAGCCCAAGATTCCCATATTCCCAGATAGGGAAAAGTTCAAGGGACCAGTATATCACTCGAGCCAACTGAATGGGTGAGTTTTTTGAACCGTTTATATCCAGTGTACCCATGAACGACGCCTCAAAGGATCAGTAACTGATAGTCTTCACCTAAAAAAACAGCAAAGACGCGGCAGGCAAGCGAATCGCCATCATAGGCGGTGGAGCCAGCGCGGTTGAAGTGCTCGAGTGGGCCTTCAAGGGCGGCGCCGCCCATGCTTCGATCCTCTCCCGCAGCGAGAAGTGGATCATCCCGCGCAACATTGTCATCAACACCCTACTTTCCTGGAACGTGCTTGGCCAGGACGCCTTTATCGGCTGGCTCCCCGAGATACTCCTCCGAAGATTCTTCTACCGGGACCTCGATAGCATCGCCCCTTCCAACAAGGGCATCTTTACCGATACCCCTATGGTCAACTCGGACGTCTTGGACCACATCCGTTCTGGCAAGGCCGACTGGGTCAGGTGTGACGTCGAGTCCCTGACTGACTCCGGCGTTTTGGTGAATGAGCGGGCGCCGGGCGTTCCCAAGGGAGGCCTGGGAAGGCCGAGAGTTGTCGATGCAGACATTATCGTCATGGCCACCGGGTTCAAGCGGCCATCGCTGGCTTTCCTACCCGACGACTGCTTCAATGACCCTTATGGTCCACCAAACTGGTATCTCCAGACGTTTCCGCCGACGCACCCGTCCATCTCGGCAATCAACTGGTATGTGCAACAGGCAGCTGCCCACATTTCCCATCTACCCTGCTCCCAAAACATGCCAAAAGAAAGCCCCAGCTGACCAGTCACAAAAACAACAGCACCTACATCTCAGCCATCGGCACCGTAGGAAACTGGCACATTGGAATTTACACGCGCATCCTGCTCATGTTCCTGACGGACCCGCTCACGCGGCCGGCCCCCTGGTGGATGCGGCGGTGGATCGACATGACCAAGCTCCTCAAGGCCACCAGCCCCGTCGGCGCCTTTGACTTTTTCACCTACCTCGAGCTGCTCTGGTGGTTCCTCTTCTGCATCTGCTTCAACCCTTTCCGCTGGAAGTGGGCCCTGTTCGTCTTCCTCGGCCTCGGCCTGGGCCTGCCCAAGGAGACGACCGAGCTGGAGACGAGGCTGCTGCAGCGCGCGGGCTGGGACAGGCGCGAGGTGGGCAGAGACGTGGGCAAGAGCATTTAGCGCTGGGTGAGCGCGTGGCCTCCGCGCGCTTAGCCTTTTTTCTTCTTCTTCTTGGTGTCTGTGTAGTACGTACCTGTTTTGTATGGGGATTTGTGGTTTAGTCAAGTGCGTGTGTAACACTGTGTTGCGGGTCTGGTATGCGATCGTCTTTGTGACGTGGAGAAATTTCCCAGCACGTGTCAGAAATTAAACGAAGAAGAAAAAACCCCGACCTGGCCAGAGCTCCTTCCCCTCTCTGCTCTTCATTCCCAGGAGGTCCTGTCGATCCGATCTTGCGGCGTGGAGACCTTGAGCTATCAATAGTATCCGTGCCAAAATCTGTGCTTTGCAGAAATGGTCCGTTGGTTCGTTTTCTCCCGGATCCGAACGTCAATCGAAGCTTATTTTCTCGCTTCAAACCCCTGTCCCGCCCTGTTAAAGATCGATCGCATTGGCTTTCATCTGCTATGCGCTGATTCCCGCTGGTCGTCGATGCTGTTAGCCTATCTAGGAAGACCAACCATTCTAGTCCACGAGTTCGTACTTCGCGGACGCTACGTATTTTGTACACATGTCCAGTCTTGTCACAAGGAATCACGTTTCGATGCGCAAAAGTGCCCACCCTAGGTGAAGGAAGGTACTATTCTCCTAGCTCATAACCAAGATGAGACGTTTGTCGATGACGTCACCCTTACTTCGATAGCCTCCAGACTGCCACCCGCGGCCCGAAACGAGGTAGCTACAACACAGCTAGTCAAAAGTAATATTGATCTATTTTTGCTGGGTAGCTCCGGCGGAACTCGATCAAGACCCTAGTGTGCCCAGCATCAACCTGCCTCGTTGAACCCACGTGGGTTTCCCGCCAATTTACCTTGACTGAGGTACTGCGTAGAAGAGGAAGACGATTCGCCACCACCCCCAGACAATAACTTCACCCAAGCCAATCACTCTCAGCTGTTGGCACCCGAACACCACCGTTACAATTCCAACGGCGACAGGAATCTGCAGTTTCAACACCTGCACCTTGCCCAATATGGAAAACCCACGTAAGTAGACCGAAACATGGGTGCTTATTAACACGTCAAAACACGAGTTCAACCCGGTCGCTAATCTCATCGACTCTTCAAAAACGTTCCAAATACCTTCAGTCGAAGAAATTGACGGCATCATCAAGACGCTCTGCCAAGGCACACCCGCGGCCCAGCAGCGCGCCGTCGAGACCTACTTCCTCCCCGAGGTGTCGTTCGTGCACCCGATCTGCCTGGTCCACGCGCACAACCCCATTGTTCTGCCGTCGCTGTTCCCAGGCTTCGTCGGCGGATCCTCGCGGCCCTGGACCGTCTTTTGTAGCCGCGATGCCGTCGCTGCCATCTACCGCTGGTACCGGTTCATGAGCCCCAACACGGTGGTCCACATCGACTCCAAGGCCTGGGACGCGAGGAACCAGGTGCTCTACGTCACGGCCCGCCAGCGCTTTACCATCTGGTTCGTGCCTTTTTATAAGGCAAACGTCAGGCTCGTTGTTGAGCTCCAACTCCGTCGCCAGAGGCCCGCCGCCCCCTCCATCCAGACCAACAACGAGTCGCACGGAAGGACCGGTGGCGGCACCGCCAGACATGGCCCCCATAAGTACTACATCGCCAGGCAGGAGGACCATTACCAGGTCGATGACGTCCTGCGCTACATCTTGCCCACCTTTGGCCCAATACTTGCCTTTATCATACGCCAGTTTGCATCTCTGGTCTGCTTGCTACTGGCTTTGCCCATCTTCCTCGCTGATCGTACCTTTGGTGACAAAGAACAGGTTTGAGGAAAACAGGGTCTTGTCTCTTTGCTATGGCTGGCGAGTAGTGTACAGAAGAATCGACTGTTTTCATTAATCCATGAGGAGTAGAGGGGGCAAAAATGTTGTCTCCCAAGACAGTATTGACTGATAGTGAACTTCAGCAATGGTATCGAGGCCAGCCATGAAGCTTAATAAGATTTTAGCAAAGAGATAGCAACCCAATAAATTTTTGTTTTGACAGATCGAACGGCAAAGAGGCAGCCATTTGTGCATTCAGTGTCTTTCCCGATCGCTGCCCAATCGTCCCGCCGATTATAACGGCCATCGGTACACATTGAGATCAGATCAGTTACACAGCCATCAGGTACGGCTCAGATCCTGTAAGACTTGAACGAACCGCTGTGTCTGACTCTGTGACTCGAGTAAAATCCTCTTGATATCAGTCATTCGGGCTGTTTCGGTAATCTTGCGCAGGGATTCACGCCCCTTATCGCATTGTCGCACGATATTGTGCGAGCTTTCACGACAGACCCTGAGTATACTCGTTTGGTCTTCCCTATGCATTTTTATCACAGATGAAAGCTGATGCTCTAGCGACATCAGGTCACCGACAAACACGTCAAGCAATCCTTCTCTACATTTTATATCCTCCAAGGCATTCTGTCAAATTAGGGACTTGTTAGGAATACCCCTCACTGAAAAGTCTTCATGAAGGTGGAAGTTGCAAACCTGTAGTATGGCTCGGATGGTTTCCCACCATTCTCCTTCAAACGGAGGCTGCTTGTTGTCAGCTATTCCTCCACTCGATGGAGAATCATTGTCTCGGTCCAAATTGTTGCACTTTGTCGGGCAAAAATTCACAGTCTCGAACGGAAGATCGCTGTTACCAATGTTCTCCTTCTCTGGAACCGGCAAAATGGGTTCTTGGTCATCCTCAGCAAACCTTTGAAGTAGTGCTTTTCCATGCCGCAGGCCTGGGACGCCGGGGATGACAGCCGTCTGACCAACAAGTGGAACATCTGAATGACGCAAGCCTTCGTAGCGTGTTTTCAGATTGATCAAACTATCATTCAATTTCCTGGGTGCCGCAGACCTCTTATTGGGATCTTCCGCTTCTTCAGGTAATTGAACTTGAGTGTTGATCCGTCCTCTCTTCTGGTAATCAGGTCCAATAGGAGATGCTGGTCTCTTGATGGAAGCGCTGCTGAGGTTGGCGGGCGAAGAGGCGGCCCCGTATGTATCTCTGACGATGAATTCACTATCGATACCAACAGGGACAAACGCTCGATTGGGTAACTCGTCAGGGCTTGCAGGCACAACGGGCTGGACTGTGTCATGAGATGTCAAGTAGTGGACCGGGAGGTGTTTTGCCTTCGATGGCACACAAGGTATGCTCTCAGAAACAACATGTTCCTGTGGAATGAAATCGGAAAAAGCAACTTGGACAGAACCACCAACAGCCGGGTCCTTACGTTGCTCCTCTTCTATCAAGTTGCCGGATGACTTGTCTAATTGACCAGTTTTGGGTAGGGAGGTTGGTAAACTTCGCGGCAGCTGCGGTACTGATTCGAGACTCGTCTCAACAGACATCCGGGATGGTGTGCCCTTCGCAACCTTGTTGGTGGTGCTATGAGATGAGCTGGAATCTCGGGCGGCATTCTTCACGCCAAAGGGTCTGTGGGCGGCAGCGGGAGTGTCATGGCTGAGCGGGTCTGTCTTCCTTGAGACCGGTCGCTTGAAAAGCTGTTCCTTGCTCACTGCGTATGGTCCCGTCGAAGGCGACAATATCTTGGCAGTGATTGGAGGCTTTCGGATCGGCTTCGGGGACCTTTTGGGTCGTGTAGGTGGTGAGCCTCCTGGCATTTCGTACTCATCGACTTCATCTTTCTTGGAAACAGCCTCTTGCGTGCCCAGAGACCTTTTTGCAACTCGTCGGGCCTTGGCGGCTGGTCTCGATGCTGGTGGAATTCCGGGAGCTATAATGCTCGACTCTCCCGAGAAGAGTGAGCCAGAGCACGATCCATCGATGCTTTTTGCGTCGGATATCAGAGTGTCCGACCCCTGAGGGTTATCGCACTTGGGCGTCTTGGCCCGATCGACCATGTCTCCGAGAAGTTTACCGTTGCCCTGGTGTGTCTTCAAGCTGGTTTCAGGAGACTCGGATTGGGAAAATATTCTAGAGTGGCTTATGGTAGTCGGATGACGGCATTTGCAGCATCCGATTTCCCGGAGTACCTATGTGCCAAACCTGAATGTGTGGCCTCGAGATGGGTGATGTTCAAACAGATTGTTGGCCGAGGAGAAATGAAGAGCAGTCATGGAAGCCGCAGAGTGCTTCCACCTAAGCGAATAAAGAAAGTCCCGCTCGTGAGATTGCTCTTTGGCATCTACTATTATCGGGAAGCTACCATAAAGCCGTGCCTTCCAATTCGGGATGTCCATTTAGCCCCGCCCTCCTCCATCTTGGATGGCTTGAGGCATCAGGCTGAGACCCGACGCCAGGCTTGAGTAAATGGATACAATTCGTAAAACCCCATGTCAATGAACGAGAATTGATTTTTCGTACCAAGACAGCTTGTTCGTCTTCTTGATTGAGGATAATGGGGCGTCCAATCGCTAAGTTCTTTCCGATCAGGCCCGCTGGCTATAAGTTACCGGAACTGGTATCTGAGTTGACGAGTTGAGTGAAGAAGACTGGCAAGTCGCCACAGAAAGCCTTCACATATCCGGATTGCCAAGGTGGCTCACAATGCAGAGTACACACAGCCATCCGACCGTGACGTCAAGCTTTTCAACTTGCGCACCCTGTGGCTCAGCATGGCGCGATCGAAGTAGACAAAACACCGGATCCAATCATTTGACTCTGTTGGGAAGCTTCATCAAAGATGTCTTAGAACCTATGTACCTACCTATTTACCTGACAATAAAACAAACAAAACCTTGGAATTTTTCTACGCATTTAATAGCATCAAACGAGCAGGGGAACAAAAGCAGTTTGTGCTAGCATCGGCGCGACCCACGCTTATTCCCGGCACTCCACTTGTTAGGCCTGGCCCCGGTCCTTTTTTCCAACGATTTTGCGGCTGACGCTGCGTACGTCGGTAGTCAAACCGCCCCCCGCACTGATCCAGAGGTTCGTCATCAGCAAAAACTTCCCCGGTTCCAAAATTTCTAGAGGGTCTCTCTTCAACTCGTCAGCTGGACCCTTCAATCCTCCTCCGCCACCCCATAACATCCCTACACATTATTCTCAATACCCAAAACATAGACGAGTACTTGTCTTGAATTTGTAGGAGGATTATAGAGATCGGGATTGATCTACTGTTGGATCTTTAGTCGTCTATCGCACGACGCTGACGCGGCCAGTGAAAGGCTTCAGTCACCACCGAAATCGTGTACCTAGGGTTCGATTCAATCTACAACCCCGAACGAAAGACTGCGCGCAGTGTATCGACGACTTCGGCCAGCCTCAGGGCAGTCTGAGACCGGAATTCGGTGCCTTTGCGATCGTACAAAGCCAAGCAAGGCCTGATCGATTGCCCCCTGCCACCACCCCTCCAGCGCGCTTCGAAGCCCAGACAACCCCCTCCACGTCCGACCCCGACCGAATCGCGCTCTCACCCGCTCCGCGCGACGCCTGGCCGAAGGGATGCCATCTTGGAGCACTTCCCGTCTGAATCTTCCCCGCCGCTTGGGCGAAACTGTAAGCAGCCCCTCCGACTCCAATTCCAAAGCTTGCAGCACAGGGAGGAGCAGGAGGAGGAACGCACCGGATGTCCGGTCGCCCCTGAAGCAGTACAGGCCTGCGGCAAGCGAAGCGCTCAAAGGAAGCCTTTCAGTAGGCCCCGTGGCAATGCAAAAGATGTCGTTCGATCGACGACCGTCCCATAAGGTTCGAAAGGGACTATTCAATAGCCGCTTCGGGGGTGGCTCTGGCTCGGGATATAATAAGAAAAGAGTGGAAAAGCAATACCACAAAAGGTCCGCTAGGTTCAGCAGAAGATCCAGCCCTAACAGTTTTGCACAGCTCAGTCCACACAATGGCTACTTGACCTGTGAGTATTTTGGTTCATGATCCACCTGAAGCTGGTGATCCACAATGGTCCGTTCGCTCAGCAGCTGATGATCCTCGAATTTAAGACCACGGAGTCAACCTCCTGAACTCGGACGTCAGGGCACTCAAGGATGATTGGTTGACAGACACGGTGCGTACCTCTTTTGCGCAATGTAACCGAGATGTTTCTTAGACTAACCTCCAAAGTTTAGAATATCGCATTTTGGGAAGAGTACGTATCACTGACAGCATTGGGGTCACATCATCTGCTGACACTGCCTGATATAGGTACATCGAACATGAGATACTCCCAAAGTACCCTCAGGCGCGTGTTGCCCTGATGAGGCCGGTACTGGTGGCATTGATGGTGCAGGCGCAGCGCCTCAAGGATATAGCCGATGCCCTACCTGATTTTCGCCATGAAACGCATATCTTCCTGCCCATCAGTGACTCGATAAATGCTGGCCGTCGCGCCGACACGGGCAGCCATTGGTCACTGCTCCTCGTTTCCAAGCTGGACGGTGTTGCCTTTCACTACGACTCGTTGAACGACCACAACGACGCCCACGCGCGTGCCGCCGTAGATAGGCTCTCTCGGCACTTGAGGCAGCCTCTGCGCTTCTATCGCATTATCGACATGCCCCAGCAGGCAAACTCTAGCGACTGCGGCGTGTTTGTCTGCATCTTGATGCGCCACCTTTTGGTAAAGAAGCTCCTCAACGCCAACGCCAAAGAGAAGGTTGCTATGGGCCTTTCCGGCAAGCAGATCGACGCGCATGGGGGCAGGAAGGAGATGATAAAGATCATCGAGCAGCTACGCAAGGAAGGCGAACGCAGACGCAGTACGGGTGCCTTACCTACGTCATTCCGCTCCGGTAACTCGCCGCCGTACATCGACTAGTAGACGATGTGCGCGTGGAAACCAAGGTCTCAGGCCAACGTCAGGTGATTTATATACGATTTGTGTGTTTGCAAACTACCAGCATCCACCTCGGTGCTTAAAAGGCCGTGGTGGCTTATGCAAGCATGGCGTTCTTGCGGTTGGTGTTATGGGTTTGGCGTTGAGGTAACGGCGTTGGGGTATAGCAGAGGAATTATTGTAGTTTCCGTTTTCGCAACCTTGGAGGATTTCCTTTCGCCCATCTCGCCCATCTTAGATAGGCCATATACGTCATGAGTATTTCCCTGTGTGTGAACATATATTTTGGTTAGTCCTGTTCCGTTGGAAATATCCATGTCGCCCCATTTCGAAACGCGTTGATATGTTCGCTTGCGTACCTAGTGGTGACGAATATTTGTGCACCACGATAATATCACACTGCGATGACTGATAACTTGGCCACGAGCCCGCAATAACCAGAATATACGCGATGAGATGCTCTCTATTTGCTCTCATTAGACCTGCAGGTTCTGCTGTGGGACTGAAGCTGTCGAGTTGCGATTGTTAACCTGGCTTATGATTGCTATTTTCATGATGAACTCTTGTACTTCCCGTCTTGGGGAATACACAGGCTCATTCTAAAGCCCGCGTTATCGCTGATGCACATGGCCAGGTTTTAAGAGGGTGTGCCGGAAAGACGGTAGGGTATTCTTGGCTCAGAGCAGATGGAATCAAGACATTCCCTTGGGAGGCCGGAACGAGACGCCCGGGGGCTGACTCTCACCCATGTTGGCGCCGTAAATTTAGTCAAAACTGTGTAGGACTTAGTGAAGGGCAAGGCAGCGAAGTGACAACGGACCTGTGTTCCTCGGTTCAATGTTCCATCATGACGAGTATCGAGTTTAATTATCGCGAGCAGACTCCAAAGAACTACAGTGAGTTTCCTGGCAATGGCAACGCCGGCGAACCGAAATGTTATGACCAAGGTATCCGGCCGACTCGCAAAATGAGCTGGCCAACTGGTTATGCGGCTGATTTGGCCATCTATGGGGTATCATCTATTGTACTGTAATTTCCTAGCCCATCAGAGGAAGGCGTCTGCAGAGCCACGCCGAAAAACTCACTTTTTCTCCAGAAACGCAGAATTTTGCTCCATAGTCCCAGAAATGTGCGCCCTCAATGCCGCCCACCTGCTCGCAGTCGACGACGGCGCCGCCGGAGCAACCTTTCCAGGCCCGGCTCCCGCCTTCTCATCCTGCTCCCTCGCACCACCCATGGCTTCGTCCTGATCCCCAGAACCCGAAGCGCCCCCGCCCTCCGCTTTCAGTTGGTTCAGATACGCCATGCTCAGCCCTATGTTCTTCGCCTCGGCCCTCACCAGCTTCTCCTTGCGCTTCAGGGCGCCGGGCCTGCTCCTGATGCTCTTGAGGCGCACCTTTCCCGGCTCTGGCTGCTCTTCCAGATCGTCCAGGTCCGGGAGCGCATCGGCGAGTGACTCGAGGTTCGCGGCGAGCTTCTTTGATGGCCTGCGCCGCTTTGTGATCTTCCCCGACGAACTCTTGGTGGCGATCTGGGAGAGGAAGGATGAGCGCTTGATATGGCGGCGGTCACGCTTTGTATCGGCGAGGAGGGAGGATGTGGTTGCTTCTGTGCGCTGCGGGGCCGCGGAGGATGATGATGAGGATGTTGCTGCGCGGGCGGCCTTGGCGCGCATCGAGGTGCGCTTCTTGGGGGCGATTGGGGCCTTTGAGGCGGAATTGCTGTGGTCAGTCGAGTAAACAAAGTACGACGGGGGGTTTTGCACAAAACTTACCATGTTTGATATTTTGATTTCAAGACGATCCCTTTGAGTTTGGTGAAAGATCTATTTTACAGAGTAACTTACGTGATAACCAAATCAGGTTCGCAAGCGTGAATAGGATTGAATAATTTTGGCGGGGAAGGTCGTTCTGCCGGTCACAGGGATGTCGAGTTTGGGTGGGCGGTCAAAAGCCACTGCCGTGCAGAAACTCTACAGTGCGGCCAGTGCCAGAGCGCGAAAGCTCATCCCTGGAAGGCGCCGCCCCGCTTAGGAGTCTTGAGTGGATCCGGTGACGATGAATTCTTGAAGACGAGATGATGCGCAGGTGACAGTCATTTGTGACTACATCCTCCTGCTGGTAAACGAAAAGAGAAAAAAAAAGATGGAAGAAGCAGACAAGAGGGCCGAAGAGCTCCGAGCTCAAATTGCAGAGTGTGAGGCAACTCTTCAGTCACTCAAGGAGCAGTTGGCTGCCGCAGAAGCTGCCAAGACCCCGCCTTATAGTGACAGTACCGAGACGGACAGGGGCAGTAGTAGCAGTACCTGGAAATGGCCCCTGGCCGAGGCAGAGTATGAACGCTATGGAAGACAGCTAATACTGCCATCTGTCGGCATCCAAGGTGGGTTTTGAAATCGCTCTCTACTTCCTTATTCACGATCCTTGTTGTTGGAATAAGTCTAATCCGCAAATCACGTAGGCCAGCTCAGACTGAAAGCAGCTTCGGTCCTCATCGTCGGTGCCGGCGGTCTCGGGTGTCCCGCCTCGGCGTACTTCGCAGGCGCGGGCGTTGGCACCATCGGTCTCGTGGACGGAGACACTGTTGAGGCATCCAACCTTCACCGACAGGTCGCCCACGGCACTTCCAGGGTAGGCATGCTGAAGGTCGACAGTGCCATCAGCTACCTCAGAGAGCTCAATCCGCTGGTAAAATACAATGCGCACCAAAGCCACCTGACTCCAGAAAATGCCGAGTCCATAGTCTCGGGCTACGACCTGGTCCTCGACTGCACAGATCACCCCACGTCGCGCTATCTTATCTCGGACGTCTGCGTGCTCCTCCGCAAGCCTCTGGTCTCGGCTTCTGCACTGCGCACCGACGGCCAACTGATCGTGCTCAACACGCCGGCCGCGCCGCAGGCTGATTTGTCGGGCGGACCCTGCTACCGCTGCGTTTTTCCAAAGCCGCCACCGCCCGACGCCGTCACCAGCTGTGGCGAGGGCGGGATCCTGGGCCCGGTAGTCGGCGTCATGGGCGTGCTGCAGGCACTCGAGGGCATCAGGCTGCTTGCAGCTGGCCGGCATCTCTCCCCGTCGCCGGAGCAACAACAAACCGCCATTTCGCCGTCGTTGCTCCTCTTTTCGGCGCCGCCTGACGGCAGTCCAGCTGGGTTCCGGAGTGTAAGGATGCGCGGTCGGCGCAAGGATTGTTTTGCCTGTGGGGAGAAGTCGGCACTTTCGCTCGCGACGCTGCGGGAAGGGGGGCTGGACTATGTCCAGTTTTGTGGCGGGTCTAGAAAACCCGTGGCGCTGCTGAAGTCGGAGGAACGAGTTTCCGCCGAGCAACTCAACGCTTTGTTGCAGCAGCAGGCCGGAGAGCATGGGAAGCCCGTGCTACTGGATGTACGGGAGCGAGAGCATTTCGAGATTGCTAACATCCCCGGGGCAATTAACATACCGTTTTCGAAAACACAGAACCCGGGAGCTCGTCATAATGCCGAAGACACCCCCAAGCTTGACTGGTTGCCGGATGGTGTTGCTGACGGCCACTCACCGGTGTATGTGGTCTGCCGGGTCGGGAACGATTCGCAGACGGTAGCACGGCAACTCAAAGAATTTGGGCTTGACAACCAAGGAAAACGTTTTATCGGTGACGTCAAGGGCGGCATGCTGGCGTGGAAAAGAGAGGTCGACAGTACCCTGCCGTTCATGTAAAAGGTCGAGGTCCTGATGAGAAGTTTGCTATTTACCTATGTAGACCCCTATGGGATGAGCTGCGAGAAATGCAAGATAGATACCCCAAAAAGTGGGTTTGCAGTGTTAGTACAGTAACTTGTTCTGCCTCTGCCCTGGCAAGAACAGAGAGTTTCCCCCCGCCAATGTCCCCCTTCCAAACAAACCTCCAAGGGGAAGATCATGAAAAACATATGAGAAAAGAATAAAGGATGCAAAGACAGACTCAAATACTCCCTATCAAGGCCCATTTTGATGTGTGATTTTTTGAAGTAGTAAAACGTGATTGAAACCTTCTGGAAAGGAATCCCTCTGCCCCCCTTAGATGAACGTTACTCGCTTCTTGTTGAAAGCGCGCTGGTCCTTCATCCATTGCCTGTAGCCGGCGACACTCTGGATCTTCTCGCCATAGAAATCGGGCACTTTATTGAATGTCAGTGAGCCTGGTCAAGTTAAGCCAAGTGGGAGTTAAGTCAAGTGTATCAAGGTGCATACCTGGGTTGCTGGCCGATCCGTACGGCTCAGCCCTGTTCTTCTTGACGCGCGCAAAGAACTGGTTCTCCTTCTACAATTGCGAAAATGATTGTTTGTTAGTATAATATTCAATTTCCCAAGGTTCCAAGGGTTATGAATCAACACGTGAGTGGCATTATCGCCTGGAGAGCCATACCAGCGTCATCTGCCTCTTGGTACTCCTGTGCAGCACGTTGAAAGCGGCGCTCCCCAGGATAGGGCCGACAAGCCATCCCAGCGCGGCAAAGCCAAAAGTCATCAAGCCTAGTGTGAAAAAGGGATCGAGGGGCAGCTGCGAGACGAGCGAGTCGAGGGAGCCCGAGCCCAGGAAGATGGCACCTCCGCCGGCGCTGCCTGCACACATGAGGCCGCTAAAAGCGAGCTGCCAGCGCCGGCGCAGGGTTCGCAGGCGGAAGAATGTGTTCCAGTCGAGGGGCTTCTCGGCGATGTCGGTGGCCGCTGCTTTTGACGAGGGTGGGCTCGTGGTGGTGGTTGACGCTGATCGGCTACCCAAGATTGGGGAGCGGGCTGATGCGAGGGTCTGTAAAATCTTGGGCTGGCAGCGAATCGCCATCGTGGGTGAAGCTGTGGGCTTGACTGCGAGGAGGCACGTCGTTGCCATTCCACGGAGGGCGGGCTGCTGTAGGGTTGTCGCGCGTGCGGGCACAGCACGGAGCATGTTTGTCGTCCTTGAGACGAGCATTTTGGAGGGACTGGTTGTGGCGCGAAAAACTAGTTTGATGTTTGGACAAGTCTCAATGCTTCTTGAAGTTGTGGTGTTAGCGAGAATGGCCGTTGTGCTTTGGCTTTCAGAAAAATTGGATGCAATTGTGCGCCGGTGACGTTGTTGGTGTCGTTCGTTTTCTTGAAGCTCTGCAGCTTGAGGCTCTCCAAATTTCCATCAAAGCTGTAGCTAGCTTAGCTAAGGCAGCGCTTGGGCCAACATTTGTGGCAATCGATAAGCTAATTGCGTAAGTGACGATTGGAGCCACTTGAATTCGGGGGTGGGCTATAGACATGGGGTATGGGCAAGGTTGCAAGGGTCTCCCAGGCTCCCAGCTGCTGCGCCCAGATTGTCCGAGCCTCGGCCCACAAGGGGATGACTGTCGGGCGTTTTGAGCAACAGTCAGTTAGTCGTGTACAACGCCTACAAGGCTTTGATCTACCTAGTATTGTTTCTCAAACGTGGGCAATGAAAAGGAGCACCAAAGATGTTTGGCTGTGTCGAATAATACATAGGGCAACCTAGCTCGACCAGCCCCACCCCCACTCGAGGTGCACCAGGTGCTATAAGCCTATAACTTCTCTTGTACTCTCACGAACAAAGCTTCGCCCTTTGCTAGATCCTTTCCCTCGCCGTCCTGCAGAACTGCGGTGTAAAAGACTTTTCTGCCCTCGCTTCTGTCAAGCTTGACCCGACACTGTACAAACCCAGGCGTGGACACTGGCCGGATGAAGGTAACATTGAGAAACTTGGTCATGAGCTTCTGCCTCCTCAACGGTTTGCCCTCAGTGCCCTCGTTAAAAGTGGCTTTTACGGCGCCCCCAACAGACTCGTCGATCATTGCGGCTACCATGCCGCCGTGAACTACCCCGCGGTAACCGTCGATTCCATGGTCGATGGCAAAGAGGGAAATTCTTTCTTCCACAACCCCGTCCGGATTTGGTGTCTTCTTTTTCAAATCGATGAAACCCGGTATGCAGTCGGGCGATTTCATTGTGCGGGCAAATAACTCATGGTTGACCTTAGGCTCACCGGTTCGAGACATTGGGGTTTGTATGGTGTAAGTCGGATCTCGAATCAATTTCATGCACCATGGCTCGGAGAGGAATGGCTGAATTAATTCGTCAACGGTCGTGGGAGGCATGGTGCAGGGTAGGTCAGGTCTATGCTTGAGGTGTGGTTTGGTGAGAGCGAAAGAAGGATGGATTTTTGGTTCTTCTGCTTTTCTCTGCTTTTTGGAAGTGCGGAAACGGATTTGGTCAACTTTCCCAGCGGATCGAAAGCGGGAGATATAAATAGAATACTTGGACATTATTTCCAAAGTTGAACTTAGGCTTTGAGATGGAAATTCATCTTGATATCATCACGTGAGAATGGTACCGTGGTATTCGGCCATTTTGGAAATTCAAGCCCAACGTCACGTTAAAGTAGTTTTAGCGCGACTGGACAAGACCCTTGCTCATCTATCTTTGCGCAAACTCCGGATTTACTTTGTACAACAGCACGACAAGCTGTGGAATTCTCCCTAGACATCACTTTCAAGTCAGGATTCTTTCGCATCGGATCTGAGACCTGACATGGTTTTACCCAACACACATGCGCTTTACCAGACGTGCGCGCGAGATTCTCAATCTTCGCTGAGCGCGTCTCCCAAGTAGACCAGCAACCAATGTTTCAACCCATGTTTTCTTCAAGTTTCCCCATCTGGTAGATGAAAATCAGCAACGCGAACCGCATCCTCGAAATTTGCGCTCGCCTTCTCGGACACAACTCGAGCTATGGACGACGAATTCTCTCGCCCGGCGAAGCGACCCCGACGCGACACCTCGATGCCATCATCATTCACAATCGATATTCCCCTGCACCCCACCTACTACAGGGGCGCACACCCTCCTCCCGGCAAGATTCAGCTCCTGCCAGAACATAGCGATAATACAGCTTACATTATCGAGAAGATTATCGATCCCAACGGCCGAAAACTGCCGGAAACGGCACGCAAGCGACCTTTTTACATCATAGGATGGAGAGATCCAGAGCTGCGAGAGGCCCGCGTGGGGGTGGAGTGCATGCGCGCGTATACATACGTTTCACCACGACAAGTAGAAGAGTTTGAATACCAGGACCTGCTGGCGCGTGAGGCGGCCGAAGAGCAGGAGGCGCGAAAGGAGATTGATGCTTTGATCTCACAGCAACAGCAGCGACAAGAGTCACAACCGGCCGGCGCGCCCAGGAAACGAGGTCGCCCGGGTCGACCGCCGAAAAAGAAAGCCACCGCAGATGAGGATGAGAGTCACCGTGTGCCTTCGCTTTCCACGCCACAGAAAAGCCGGCTCAATTTATCTGCTGATAATCTGCAGGACTTGCAAAACGAAATGGAGCACCGCATACGCAGCCAAAACAATACCATGGTACTAGACGACGACGAAGACGATGAAGCTGAGGAGGATGACGAAGATGAAGACGAAATGCTCCAGCGCGTACTGCTACAACAGGCAGAAAGGAACAACAAGGCTGAGCGGCTTGATAGCGATTTTACAATCGCAATACCCAGCCGTTCCGCTCCACGAACACAGCCGGCGTCTCGTCGAGGTCGTGGACCAGGCCGCCCGCCCAAGGTCAAGCCCCTGGACAGCCATCAGACCGTTGTCCCACGGGCGGAGCCCAGCAGGCGAGGGTCAGGTGTTAGGCCCACCAGAGGCACCAAGCAGCGTGTCCCGGACCGTTCCCCGGCACATGCCCCACAAAGCCGACAAAGCACCCCGGCGCCGTCTTTGTCCGAATCAACTATCGTGGCACGTCCAGCTTTCCCCAAGCAAGCATCGCTGGTCTCCTTACATGACAGTTCCATCTCATCTCGCTCCGGCGAGTCGCCCAAAGATGTGCCTATCGCACAACGGACGACTTCAGCCAAAACCAAGCGAGAATCCACCACGCCCATCCCATTACCGAGCTATGTCACATCGATGTCGAAAGATGCGACTCCGAGTCTGGGGCTCCCACCGCTGCCAAAGGCGCGGGAAGATGAAGCAGTGACTGACGAGGCAATGGATGTGGACGCGCCTGATGAGTGGGAGGTTCTGAGGCTTGAGGGCGTCAGAGTGGAGGAACACGACGGGGTAAAGACTCGCTACTTCAAGGTCCGGTGGAAGGGTGATTGGCCGCCCGACCAGAACCCGTCATGGGAGTCGGAGGATTGCATAGATCGTGCCACGGTCAAGGCATTTTTGAAGCTTCGCAAAGAAAAGAAGCAGGAAGCTTCCACAAAGCTCCGTCCAGCAACCTCTGCCGCGTCACCCGGACCGGCTAGTGCCAAGACTCAGGGCACGCTCAAAGGATGGCTGCAGCCTGGGAGAGGTGCTGCGCCTGTGCCTTAGGATGTGTGGTGGGATCATCAGACAGTCACGTCAGGCCAGGACTTTATACCTGTCTTTGCTGGTCCTTCAATGGGTCAACCAAGAGGCTGTCTGTCTGGGAACGAAGATACCGAACAAGAAAAAAGTAAAACAAAGAAAAAAAATATCAGAACCAAGATCAATCCTTGGTAGATTCTCTAAATAAATTGCAGATGTCTTCCGCCTAGACTTTGCCCCTTGCCCGGTAAGGGGTAGGGCGGTTAGCATACCTGCCCAGTTGGCCAATCCACAAAGAAAGTTCAGTTTGTCGTGGAGCTGTAGAACCATGAACTCGCCACGAAGTGTGCTCAACCTGCACCGGCTAGCTATATGGACATTTCTGCCACCCTTGGTTTGCGATTATGTCGAGGGCTCGACATGGTGAGACTGGTACGGATGCGGGAAGTTGATATACTACTACATCCCACCCACCACAACCTTTTTTTTTTTTTGCGACTTACTAATAGCCTCTTTCGAGACATTTCTGCTGGATACCTCCAAAGGGTGTAATGATACCACGCCCATCACAAGAATGCTACAACACACCAGACATCGTTTGCCGCTACTTCCATTGCGAAGATTGGCCGCCATCAGAAAGTTACAGTTGGGGTGTGGACCAGCAAGACTGCGAGTTTTTTTTTAACCGTGGAATCCATTCGGTAAACATGGCACGTGGTCATGTAATGTTGAAATGTATGGCATAATGTAACACAGTCTAGGTACGAATGCCTACCTATTGATCAACAGCAGCATAGGAAATGCAAAGGGGCGCGCACATACCATCATCGAGATAGGCGCCCTGAGATATTGCTGGACTGGGAGCTGTCGGGTTACTACCCAGATTATTGGGAGTACGTCGAGGCCATGCGGCGGCCAGCCTGGATGTCGGGGTGGGTGAGAGACAGGGCGTTGGAGAAAATCATCGAGCCCTGGAGGGAGGATCTGTCGTCATCTGGAATACCCTAGAGATCGTATGGTAGCTAGGGGCTCTGCTCGAGATGTGGCTCACGGCACGCCAGCCGTCCGGTCATGGAGAGGTTCACAAAGTGGTCAGCCGACTGGGGAGCGAAGAAAATTTACAAGGTCACCAAACTCGTCCGGGATCTTGTACCAGTAGCCGAGGTTTACGTAAATATTCAGCTCGACTTTGTAACCTGCCTTTCTCGCTGTCGCCGCCATTGCCTCGCCCAACAAGAAAGGAAAGCTTTTCGTCGACACTGCCATGGCCGAGGAAGATTGGCCTTGAGTGAGCGGTGCTGTCGGGTCCCGGCTTCTCCAGAGGAGGGAGACAGAGCAAATCTCTTTCGAAGACGGCGGCCCTGGAAGCTGGATCCGATGACACATTATCGCCGTTCTCGTCGCACCAAGTTGCGCGGCGGGATCTTTCTCGTCTCCAGCTCCTGCCGGAGAAGCTCCAAGATGTCTTGCGCCGATTCGGCCAAAGCCTCGCAGCTGCAACTCCTTGCGGTATGCTGGGTCATGCAGGCGGGCAATGTCGAACCACTGCGTCAGCATTGAGCGGCCGAATGCGGTTGAGCGACGGCGGCGCAACGTGGGAAAGATGAAGCGCGCATTTGGTAGGAGCTCTGGGGGCGTCAGGCCGGTGGGTGTCTTGCCTGTTTTCGACGAGCTCCCTGCCAAACTTGTCGCCGTTGGACCCTAGTCTGTGCGATAGGATTAGGCTGTAGTTGTGGCTTGACGTCGGTTCGACGACGAACGCCGGCGGAGCCTGGAAGGAAAAGATTGCAGTCCTAAACTTGTGTCTTTTTGCTTCTCCTGGTTTCGTTTCAGTTCTATTAAATTCTTCTCCTTTCTGACGCGGTCCCTATGCGGCGGAGTACCGCCGCTTGTCAGCACTATATACAAGAGGCGCCAATGAAAATCGTCAACAATAGCTCGAGAAAGCTAACGGCTCTGTGTTTGCCGTGGGAATGACGCCCGCTTGTACGCCAACATATGCAACCAGCGTGGGGAAGCTGCAGTGATCAAAATCACAACCCCGCAACTGGCAGGCTGCCTGCTTGGCTGCACCGCAACTCCCAGGGTCTTTGAGGCGCTTATATGCCCAGTGCTGATATATGTTCTACTTTAGCTCGAATGCCTTTTGTACACATGCACGTTTGTAATCATATGCTAGAAGAGCGGAGTGTCAGATTGAGATTCCGGGCCCGTCGATTACCAGCAAGCTTGGTGTGCCCGGGCCGATTATCTTGTCGAAAGCACCAAGTTGCTGACGCAGTGCCCTCGTTGTCCCAACCATCCTCAGCACTGAGGCTCATCTGACTTAAAAGCGCCAAATTTCCCAATCTGTGATATTTTTGCTTGCTGACCTTTTGACCACAGAGTATTCAGCAAAACAGGCAATCAACAAACATAACCCTTCAAAGCATCAACTTCCCTCGCTCTTTTCACGTTGACACCATCGCGATGACCAAAGAACTCACTGGAACCTGCCTGTGCCGCAAGGTTTCCCTCACAATCAAGGGCGAGACGATTGGCACAAACCTCTGTCACTGTACAAACTGCCAAAAGGCAGCTGGATCGGTCTTTTATACCGGCGTCAGGTACCCGGCCGAGGCAAGTCCATTTCCCGCTCCTCTGCACTTTCCCATAGCCACTCAGAAGCTGACAATAACACACAGAATGTCACCTACAACGACCCCGACTCGGTCATCAAGACGCACGTCGACGGCACCGGCGAGCTCGCCAGCGGGATCCAGCGCTCCTTCTGCGGCAACTGTGGTTCTTTGATCAGGATCAGCAGCATCAATTACCCGCAATTTGTATCTGTTCCTTTCGGTATCATCGACAGCGACGAAAAGGCAGACCTCAAGCCGACCACGGAGTTCTTTTGCGATAGGAGGGTGGACTGGGTCGCTGCCGTCGAGGGATCTACCAAGTTTGCGACCATGCCGACGGTTTAGACAGGGAACTCACATTTGTTTCCGATTCCAGTGACTGGAAGAATAACAATCCAAATGATACAGAGCGTTGCCATGTTTCACTTGTCCTACCCTGCTTCAAAACTCCTTGTCGCGTGACTATCGATCTACCTTGACAATAGCCCACTTGTTTCCTAGGTGTCCATCACTTCCTCACCTACTGCGCTCAGCTCGTTCCCTCCAGACCAAAATCCCCTCGTCATAAAGCCCAGTCAGAAACCCAACTCCTCTCGCAGAGTCCCTCACAGCCGTTGCAGTCGTCCCGTAGCCACCCGCCTCCCCGCCTCTGGAGACGTACAGATCCCTCAAGCCGCCGGCTTCTGTCCACTCGGCGGCCCAGCTCGGCGCCATGGCTTTGCGGCAGTGTTTCGGGTCCTCGGCCTTGGGGTTCCGCACCCGCTCGTCCTGGCACAGCGCCCGGGATCGGCTGACCTGAGTCAGCTCCGGCGGCGATGGGTGTCCCGCGATCAATAACTTGCCCTTTTCGTCCACCGAGAGGTTGTCCGGCAAGAATGGCAACTTGACCACGCCGGTGAGCGGCAGCTGCTCTCCTTGGTCCTCCTCTTTGTTTGTTGCTGCTGCCGCAGCCGGCATGCTGTAAAAGTGAATGCTGGCCGTGTTGGTCGAGGCCACGACCATGGTGGACTCGTTGAGGCGCGCGATGCCGTTGGCGAACGGAAGCGATGCGACGGTGCGGATGGACTCCATGGTCGACAGCTTGGACGACAGCTTCACCCGCACGACTGTACCCTTTGCAAAGAGCAAATAGTTCTCCAGGGTGGACAGGGTCGGGTGGTAGCGCGCCGGGAAGCGGTGGTCGTTGGTGATGTAGAGCTCGGTGCTGCTGACCACCTCGACCGAGTTGGGCGAGTATATCAGCGGGTCCTCGATGGTCCCGAGGTGCTTGAGCACCGGCGAGATTATCGACGGCTTGTAGCGAAACACCTCCAACCGCGGGCCCCGCACGTCATTGTTCAGCACAAACAGCGTCCTCGTCGGGTGGTCGTAGGCGATGCCGATGGGGTGGAACTTGTTCGGCTCCGGGAAGCCCGACAGGCCGAGCCTCTGCAGCCTCATGGTCGCGTCGTCGTCTGCGGCGACCACGTCCTTGGCGTACCGGTACAGCCAGATCTGCCCGCCGGGGTTGGCGTCCTGGTCCTCGGCGAAGGCGCCCATGACGGTGTTCCAGCCGTCGCGGCCGGGGTCGCAGCTCAGAAACGCCACGCCGAGCTCGGGCACCACGAACCCGTCCTCGCAGTTCCGGATCCGGTCCGCGAACAAGACGGCGTGACGGCCGCCGCTGCCGCCCGCCTCGGTGGTCGCCACAAAGGACGCGTTGACGGGCGGCAGCTTGTGCGGCCGGTTGGCGTAGATGCGCGACAGGGTGTAGTACCTGCCCGCGAAGTAGCGCGAGACTGGCGGTATCAGCAGCGCCAGCTATTTTTTACATTTCCGTAAATGGCGGGGGGGAGGAGGATGGCGTCATGTTAGTGCATGTGTCTAGTGCCGAGTGGGCGGGACGATCACGTCAGGGGGGGTTCGCGTGGTCTTACCAACAGCAGCTTCACTGCCGAAGCTGGGTTGAAGCCAAATGCCGCCATGTCAGTAGTTCTTTTGTGTTAATAAATCCGCTGTAGCTTGGGACAGCTGGTGGGGGAGAAACCGATGCCAAGCCTGTGAGGGTTTGAGGTGGTCTCTGGAGAGTTTAAATATTAGGACCCGAGGTCAAGGGAGCCGAGGGTGACATCGCCAAAAGACGGTCAGGGATCCAGGTGGATCACGGCAAAAGCAAAAAAAGATGAAAAACCGGGGACGAGCCCTAGCAGGTCTGTCACCACTTTTGTTTTTCTCTGTTCGGTTGTGATGGCGTCTGGCCAGGTGAGCAGTCTGATGTTGGGATGATTTTCCTGTTTAGAGTTGATGTTTAGTTTTTGCACATCGGGCAAAATTCAACACGTTCCCCGTAGGAATTTCCGTCCAATGTCTGCAGTACTGCAGGGGCGCTTTGACGGCATATTTATAGGAGTCAACCAACTGTAATGCTTGACATATGCTTGCCGTAGCCCCAACGAAACCTCATAGTTGTCTGAGTGTGCAGTTTACTCTTGTGAGCCATTCCTTACTCACTGAAACACATTCCTAAAGTTTGACCCCCAAGGAAACAAGATTATACCAAAACTAGTCAGAGTCTGTCATTGCTACCATGTATCCCGTCACCAGGAGCTGTCTTTAATGACTGTTGCATAATGAAACGTGCATACATGAGATGGAAGCTGTTGCGCCATTACTGTGCGATATTGAGGAGCATCGAAAAAAGCTACTCACAGAATGTAATATTGGTTAATACCCGCGAAGATACCAGACTATTTCAAATGGTTGGGGGCTGCCGATAAAGTTAACGCTTGTACACGTTGAGAATGTCTCTTTATTTTAAATCAACCACAACAGCAAATGTTATAGAAACCGAGCTGTTGAATGAAAGATTGGAATACTTGCAAACTGCAGCACAGCAATCGGGACTTCTGCTGTTGAATTTGCTAAAATTTGGTTTATCTTTATTCGAATCAATACTTTCTACTCATTTTGAGCTGTCATCTATAGATCCAGTTCAGATGTAGTGGAGTTATCTCTAAAGTAGAATCATAGAGGTTGTCAGAAGAGTCTACACCCGGTGTCATAGACTATGACTCCTAGTCTTGCTTGCTGCTTGATTTTGAGGAGCAAGAAACATGCACAAAAAGATCCCACCACAACCGTTCCGCCTGTAGGTGAAATACGATAAAAGGCCCAGTGGCGGAAACCAGCTGCCTGTGTACAATATACAAGCTTGCTACTGGATGCATCGGTTTGCTCTGGTCATCAAGTCAGCACCCACACGACAGGGATGCGCGTGTCAGCAGGAGTCACTGAAGCTCTGTGGTGCCATGTTGTGCGGTAATTTGCCTGGAACAAGTAGATTGCTTTCGCAGCGCAGATGCCGCCTCAAACATCAGTCCCGGCATGTTAAATCCAGGCATGATGCGGCCATCGTTTGGCTTACGCTTAGCTGCCCGACAGTGAAGATGATTACGAGCACCAACTAATATTGGGCAGATATCATGCCATAGTGATAGTTGACTCTCGAGCCTTGTCAAGGCCACGAGTACTTGGTAGGTGAAAAGGATGTACTTTACTTGTCGAACTCCATTCCGATGATAACTACCTACTTTGCCAAAGAGGTGTCTTACTAAATGCTGCTAGCTCAATCTGCGGGATAAGGCGGAAGAGTTTATTTCACTGTTCTTTTAACAGTACCTCTTTGGCCTTGACTCGACTTCAGGGCTCTTTGCGAGTAATACACCAGCGATGTAGACACCTCAAAATTCCCATCTTCCACTCAAAAATAATCACTCTGGGAATTGGAGCTTGAGATTATCATGCAGGACAACCTCCTTGACGACATGCAGCGCCTCGACCTTCTTGGCAAGATCCCGAAAGGCCGGATACTCCTCGGCCATGTCGTACTTGAACAAGTGACCCCAGCTGTAAAACAGGTACAGGTAAAAGTCGGCCACGGTAAAGTAGCCATCGACCCCCAGCCCGAGCCCCAGGGTGTCGCCGACGCGCAGCCTCTCGTCGATCCTGACCATGGCGGCCTTCATGCGCTGCAGGCCCATCTCCCTGACGCCGGGGAGGCCGACCTCGTCCGCGGTGAACCTTTCAGGGGCCAAGCCGGGCGACAGCGCCAGGGCCTGCACCGACCCCGCCAGCCACGAGACCCACTCGACCACCTTGGCGTGCTCGAGCGGGGTCCGGCCGTAGGCGTGCTTGTCCCCGGCCAGGGACGAGATGTAGCTCGTCACGGCCTCGATCTCCGTTATCACGGTCCTGCTGCCGTCGCTGCCCTGCACGGCGAGCGTGGGCACCACGCCCTTGTGGTTGATCTTGACGTAGTCCTCGGCCGACAAGCTGCCGTCCGCCGCCTCGAGGCGCGGCTTGGTGTAAGGCCCGCCGTTGCCCCGCATCGCGACGCACTCGTGTGGTATCTCTAGGTATTTGAGGAGAATATGTGGCAGCATGGAGCAGGATCCATCGCTGCGGTAGAGCGTCAGGGCTGTCATTTTTGCTGTTTGTTTGGGGGTCTGATGGGTTTTGGGTGAGGGTCAAAATCTTGTCCGACTTGTCGGGAATGATGGGTTAGCAATCGAGTGTTGTGTACAAATTGCCATACGTGGTGCGTCATATATAGGAATCCATTAACCTGTTGACCTGGCACTTGTCCATACAGACAATCTCAACTCCTAGCGGGGCATTGGCTGCCAATTTGTCATCGGCTTTCTGTCGCTTGCTTTGTAACAGGGCCGTTTCTTGGGTATAGGCAGCTATAGCCTAACCGGACCACTAAGGGCGTCAGTGACCCCTTGTCCCACCCGACTGCAAAGACCGATATTAGTTCTAGAATAGTCCAAATGAGGACATGGCGTAGCATATCTTCACGTCTTGATTGGCGAGGCGACCGTGTTTGATGAAACTCATTAATAACATATCCAGCACCGTATTGAAGTTTTGAACACACAAGCTTCTTCTCCTGCCGGGTCTATGTGCAAGAATCACTATCGAAAACCCATTGTCAATTTGTCCAGAGCCAAACATACATCTGCAATCTGCAAGAATCGCTCATGCCAAGCGCAAATGTCCCCGGACCCCCTGGTTCTCACCGCTGGCAGCGACGCCACTTGTACGTGATCTGCTCCTTGACCAATGCCACCTCGCGCCCCATGAGCTCGAGCGGACCAAAGTACGCCAGCCCGGTGCCGCCGCCTCCCACGGTGGAGACGCGAAAGTTCATGTTGAAGATGCCCACGGCGCCGCCGTCGCTGGTGACGCAGGGCGACCAGACCTCGCTGCGCACGCTGGTGCCGACGAAGCGCGACGCCCTGGTGTCTCCGGGGTTGGAGAGGGTCGTCTGGGACGTGAACTGTTTTTTTTTTTTTTTTTTGTTGTGACGGGGGATTTGCGTCAGTGGTGGGGCAACTCAAGTGTGATGAAAAAGGGGGACTATTAAATTGCCCAATGCCTACAGTGTACGACGCGTCCTGCGACCAAAAGGTCGTGACAAAGAAGCTGACCGCCGACTCCGGGTCCAGCACGGCAAAGCCGCCGTAGCTGACGACGTCCGGGCTGACCTGCCACCCCATGTCGCCGCCCGTGACGCTCAGGTGCATCTGGCAGTTGAGCGTCCTCCCGGTGGGTGGGAACGCGGCCCCCTGCTGCACGGCCGTGAAGTTGTGATAGACAATCTCCTGGCCGTCCACCAGGTTGCCCGTGTAGTTGGCGAACCGGCCCACGCCGCCGCCGTTCTGGGGGCAGCCGTTGCCGGAGAAGGAGATGGAGGCAATGGAAGAGTTCGAGCCGGGGCTGTAGGGGCTGTCCGAGGCCGGTGGTGGCTCGGAAGGAGATTCAGAAGCGGTGGGGAGGGATACCGATGTCGTTGTCGCTTCCACGAGCTCCAGCGCCGCGCTGAGGCGCGTGGCCGCCAGCGCGCAAATGAGTTTGCCGAGGAGGAACATTGTGTGGTTTAGTGTACCGGAGCCAATGCTCAGACTGTAAGCGCTGGAATACTTCAGTCTCCAAAACGAAGGCGGTCACTAAAGAGGATGTGATCCACAGGGGACGCCGGCGAACCGTGGTTCTTATCCTTTTTTTTCTCCTTCATTTCCCTTCCAATGATGACGCTCTGGGCAATAAAGAAAAAAAGATGGCCGCACACAAGCTGGGTCCGGTGATGAGCTGAGCTCTATATTAGCCGAGCCAGGCGGCAATTTGACGCTGTATATTAACTCGACCAGCCATTTTGCAAAAAGCCAGGGTTGTTTTGCCGCAGCTACAAGGTCAACCTGCCCGATTCGGCCATCACGCCAGCGGAGGTCACTTTAAGGAAACCTCGCCAATGCACCTTATTTTTTCCACGATCTAGTTGCAAGCGGAAGTTGGAACGTGGTCCTATTTTTGGCAACAGCTCGATCCTTAGCAATATATTCCTGCAGGGTCGGAGGCGGTCTGGCCCAGGCTTCCAAGTCGGAAGACGGCTCCGGGTGAAATTTTTATTTGCGGAGCTGCGTGCCTGGCTAGGCTTTTATGCTATGATGAATTTGGCGATTTTGTAAGACAATCTGACAAAGGTCGTATCCCGGTGCGGTGGTCAACGACTCAACACTAGGGCTTTTCACGGATATGGTATCCACCAATGAAAGCCAAGGTGGTTTCTAGCTGGACATTAATTGCTGTTCAAGGCCACGAATACGATAATAACAGACTTTGCTCTCCGACCAAATCATCCCTAGTATATGTGTTGCCTTGACCAAAAGCCACTTGCGACAAAAGCCTTAACAGTGCGTCAGAGATCTAAAGGTCCAATGGATTCGACGTACCTCCCGCCAAGGAATTTATTGCAACCTTTGCAAGACTGCGGTGACATCAAAATAAAACGAGAAATTCCGCTTGATTGTTAAAGATTCCAAAAGGCTTACGCAATCGTTGCTTTTCGCAGGTTGAAATTCCGTCGGGGGTACCTTGATCGTAACATTGGGGTCTGGTTGTGTTGGTCTGTAGATCACGTTGATCAGATCAACGAACTCAGCTGCGGTGGCCACAAAGATGGTGAAAAAGGAGCTGCAAAATTTCACCTGGTCTGAACTCACAGGCTCGTGATTTGCAGGAAAGAAAGTGCCCCTGAACAGAAGATTAGTTGCTGTCTAGGGATCGTGGTAAGCAAGGAAGTATTTGAATAGTCTTAACTAGTAGTTCCAAGCAAAATATCTACATTGAGCGTATATTAATGCACTCAAAATAGGGCTTGGAAGGTTCTATAGTAAACATTTCGCGGAAGGCTTTACTATGTGCCTAAATATAGCCTGTGAAACCAGGTAAAACAACGCTAACGTTGATATGCACATTTATAACGTTAACCTTCAACAGAACCCTGTCGCCTTCTCGGATAAGTCAAATGTCAAGAGCGATATTGACCCAACAAACCTTCTCACACATATGTAGGTATTTACATTTCCCCACTCAATCCAACTGAAATGAGCTTTATCTGATACGTAAAACCCATTTTTGTTAAGAGAGGTTACTATCGCTGGTTGTATCCCAAATTGGTTATAACTAGTTTGTCAATAGAGATCTGGGTAAATTCTTACAAATTTACGATTTCCTTTCAAACACTTCCTGTGTGCACGGGCCTGTGCGCACACTTCCATTCCCCACTTCCCCTTGAATTCCATCGCGATATTACATGTTACTCTTTACCACGTGCATACACTTCAAGGTAATTTAGGCGTTCTGAATACCAATTAGTACAACGATGTCTGGTCCACTTGTACCTGAATCGGAGAGATGGAAACGGTAGCATCTGTTACGATTAAGGTATCGGGTAACCTGTTCTTATGGTAAAGTACAGTGGGTTGAAACAACTAAACGTCTAACTGGGTAACTGGGGTTCTCAATAATTGGGGGTAAAATTATAATCGTTCTCAAATAAATATTGAGGTTAATTAAAATTTAATTGCTGCTAAACAATCCTAAAATCGAATTTATTTATATGGTAATAAACGTGCCTTATATAAATTATATTTCGAATATAATTTCCTTAATTTTACTGGATCAATAAAATCATTTTCCTTAATTTGTTATAATCCCAAAAAATTATTAAAATCACTTTTTTAACAATTACGTGAAATTACGTAATTCCTTTTTATATAATTTTTATTTTGCCGGTCGGTAATTTTTTTGGGCGGGTATTGTTAAAAGGGGTATAACCCCACCTGGCCTCCCTGGTATTGGCCCAATTATTTGGTTATAATATTAAATTTCCTTTTTTTTAACCAAATCCTTTTGGCCTTTTAAATAATCCGTACTTTTTTAATCCCTATTTTAATTTTTTTTCCCTTTTGGTTAATTTTCCTGCGTTATATTTAATCGCGTAATTAAATTTAAATTTGGTCGTTCGTCGACAAAACGCCGATCCGCCCTCCTTTTTTTTTCCTGGCGTTAACGGTGGAAATGTTTTTTTTATTTTTCGTATAAATTTCGTGGGGTGGCCAAATATTCGGTTTTTCCCCAGGATGTTTTTCGTTATATAAAATATTTGCGTTTTAATTATTTTAATTATAACGTATTGGGTTTTTTTTCCGCAAAAATCCGAAATATTGGTTTTTAATATATTTGGATAAAATCCGAAATGGAGGCCGTTAAAAAAGCGCGTCGTTAAATTAATGCGAAAATTAAACGTTTTCGAAAACAAAAACGGATATGGTTTAAAAAAATAATGCGAATTATATTTCGCGGAATTAATAATTTGGAGGAATTAAATTAAATGGAACGTAAGGAGGCGGAATAGGAAAAACGTCGGCGGTTAACCGAAATTTTGCCTAAAATATCCTTAAAATCGCTTTTTCCGGATTCCAATTTTATTTGGGATTCAATTTTCCCGATAAATTTTTTAAATCCTTTTTTGTTAAATAAAATAAATGTTTTTGCGCAATATTTGGTTAATAAACTGTCCTGTTTATATATTTCGATTCGGTATATATTAATTGTTCTTCCATAGGTTCGTTTGGTAATATGGTTTCGAATCCCGCTCGGTTTTTAATTTTTGGAAATGGTAAATGGTATTTTTTCAAATCGTCCTTTTTTTGGTTAATTTATTTGCAAATCCAATTTTTAATAGTATTAGCGAAATGGTTCCTGGCAATTTTGGAAATGGTTAAAAAATTCCCAAATATTTTTTTCGTATCCGTAATTTTCCCATTTAACAAAATATTTTATTTTGCTATAATTTCGTCTATAATTAAATATTCGTTTAACGTTATAGGTTTATTTTGCGTCGATTTCGATTGTTTTTTATATATTAATACCGTATAATACCGGTGTTAATTATATGCATTATTTTGCATGTAATAAGCCCACTTTTATTTGTATATAGCCAATTTTATTTAGTGCCGAAGTGGAGTGGGGAATGGTGGAATTCCGTTACTTTGTTAATGCAGGAATGCAATTTAAAGGTCAGCGAGTGGGGTTAGCTACCCTGTACCGGGTTTAATACCCACCCTGCACCTGCGAGTCAGCTACCCTGTACCGGGTTGAAAATTTCACCAAGTCAACGTTTAAATGCAAACCCAGAGATGGTTTGTATGCAAATGAGGGTGTTTTTTCAAAAACCCATACAAATTAGTTTTTCGGAAATTCATTCGCGGCACCGGAACCTTTTCTGGCGTGCGGACCCCCACTTCGATGTCGGAGAGTATGTAAGGGAAATAAAGCAAAATCTCCCCCAACCAATTATTTATCAGTACCAAAATTATAGTGCATTTCTACCTATTATTCAGCGCTTTTAGCACTGGTTATTTACCACGCCGCACCTAGGGTTTACCCCTATATCCCCTGTTAGCACCATTGTTATTAACAGGTTATGAGCCCGGAAAGGTTCTAGCTAGTGCACTAAAGCGCACTTTGTGTCACGGCCAGGCATACATTGGAGAACCTCAGTGTATTAGGCGCTATCGACGAAAATTCTAAACTGAAGAGAAGAGAGAAATTACAATCAACGACGCGCTCAAGAGACGCGCTTAAATCCGGAGTAAGTGGACCCTTGTCCGATCCCTGGCTCAGCGTGGCTGGTAGAGCCGAGTCGTGATTCTGAGGGTAGGTCTGGGGGCCTGATCCTCACATTACCCCCCTTTAAGGCCTGATCGACGTAGGCGGTCAGAGTCTTGAGTCTGTTACGTGTGTCTCCTCGGGGCCTTCCGCCGCTCTCGTGTCTCTTTCGCATCGTGTTCGGCAACATTGTCCTCGGGTCCGTCTTCCGCAAAAATATCCTCTGCTGCGCTCCTGATCCACTGTTGCAAATTTACCGGAGGTCCTGCTGCGTCCGGGTACTCCCTGTGAAAGGTATCCAGCAGTACTGGTGAATTTTTCAAGTCGCGGGCCTCATACCATGTCTCATCAGGGTCGAGTCCGACCCACGATACCTGATATTGCAACGTCTTCTTTCGTCCGAATAGTCGCGAGGCCAACACTTGCTCCACCTCCCACTCCGGTTCTCCGTTAATCTCGACCGGTGGTTCCGGCTTTTGATACTGCTGAGGTAATGGATCCGTTGCTGCTTTGCGCAGTCGGCTGGCGTGGAACAGCTTACTACCTTTATACCAGGCAGGGGTGTCGAGAATGAAGCTGTGACCCTTTTCCCCGAGAATCGTCCATGGTCCTGCATTTTGCGAGTCCAACTTGGTCGTAGGAGCTTCGGTGGAAAAACCCTTTTTGCTAACGTAAACCGCATCTCCCACCGTAAAGTCGACCGGTCGCCGTTTCTTGTTAGCCTGCCTCTGTTGCTCTATCTGCGCTCCGAGTCCATTGTTGCGGGCCAGCTCCTGAGCTTGCCGAGCTTGGCGGACCATTTCCAGCGCCTTTTGTTGCTGACCGGTCTCCAGGTCTTCTTCGGGTAAAGGTAGAGAGAGCGGGTCTCTAGGGCGAGCTCCTGTTTCTGCTTCGATCGGTGCCATGCCGATAGAGGCGTGAACGGACGAATTGTGGCCGAAGTCGAAGGCGGGAATATGCCGTCGCCAATTCGTTTGGTATTTGTCTACATAGAAGCGCATTTTCTGATCCAATTCAGCGTTGGTAATTTCGACGCTGCCCTGACTTTGAGGGTGGCGGGCGCTTCCATGTTTATGCTTTGTTCCTGTCAACTCGTTTAAAGTGTTTAGGAACTCGGATATAAACGGTCCGGCGTTGTCGGAAAGCCATAAGTCGGGGACGCCTTTCCAACGGTACACAGTCTGATAATACCGCATGGCCAAGGTCTCCGCGGTGTCTGTCTTTTTTCCCGGTAGGGTGGCCAAAAGTTTGGTCAATCGGCAGATGAAGACCCAGACGTAATTATAGCCTTCTTTATCCTTGGGCATATCTTTGCCGTCTACCATTACGTGCTGCCAACACCGTCTAGGGATCTCCAGTGGGTGCAACAGCCCAGGCGTCTTATCATGTCGTACCTTGTTGCGTTGACATTCGCGACAATTCTTAATGTAGCGTTTGACGTCTCGATTTCGGTCGGGCCACCAATAGTCCTTTTTCAGGCGGCTGAGGGTTTTATTCTGGCCTCCATGGCCGAAGATCTTGGGCTCATGAGCTTCGCGGATGAGAGCCGTTCTTAAGAAGATCTTGCCATCCTGGGTAGTCTCGGGTACCGTTAACAGACTGTCATGGCGACCTAGGTTCTGTTTTAGGTTCTCTTCCAGGATAAGGGCCACTAGGTCAGCTCCTTGAGGTGCGGAGGGTTCCAAGTTGTTAATTGTTGGAGGGGGCTCGCCGGGTTGGAAGTTAATCTTTTCCGGAGGGATTAATGCCATGGTGCGGTCTAGCACAGCTCGGGCCTTGACCGTAGGGTTGTCGACGGTTTTGCGCGAAAGGGCATCGGCTGCCACATTATCCTTGCCGGGACGGTATTTAAAGGTGATGTCGAAGTTGGCCAAGTAGTCAGCCCATCGTATCTGGCGAGCGGACAAAAGTTTTTTGGTCGACCAATAAATCAAGGCCTGGTGATCGGTAAAAACACAGAACTTGGTACCCAATAGGGCTGGTTCGAAGTCCTTTAGCGTATTAATCACAGCTAATAGCTCCTGGTCCTGAATCGGATAGTTTTGTTCAGCAGGGGACATGGTTTTGGACGAATAGCCGATTGGCTTCCAGCTGCCATCGTCCTGTTGCTGCCACACGACCCCGGCGGTGGCCCTGCCACTGGCGTCGGTGTCCATCCTGACAGGCATACCGGGTTTGAAGAAACTCATTACGGGGGCGGTGACCACCAGTTGTTTCAGCGCTTCAAAAGCGGCCTTCTGCTCGGGGCCTTTTTCGAACGGGACTCCCTTTTTCAATAATCGGGTCAGAGGTTCTGCTTGTTCGCTGGCGTGATGGCCGAACGTCCGAACGAAATTACATAGGCCTAGGAAGGATCGTACTGCGGAAACGGAGGTGACGTCGTCCCATTGCCAGCTGGTGATGGCTTCGACCTTTTTGGGGTCGATGCGGATACCTTTACCGATTTCTAGAAGTAAACCCAGGTACTCGATTTCGAAAACGCCGAAACTTGACTTTTTAATATCGCCTTGGAGTCCGGCTTTGTGCAGCCTGTAAATAACCTCCTCGGTTTGCTCAAAATGGACTTGCTCTGATTTATCCTCGGTGTAAATCAACACGTCGTCTGCGTAGGCGCTCGCGAAAGCGTCCAGCAGTTCATTAAGCTGAGCGTTAATAAAAGCTTGGAACCAGGCGGGTCCGACCTTCAGTCCAAAGGGTAAGACCTTCCACTGAAACGTCCCTTGTCGCGTTTTGAACGCCGTTAAGTACCGTGAGTTCGGATCCATTAGCAATCTGTTAAAAGCTCGGATAATGTCGATCTTGGTCATCCTCCGGGCTTTTCCACATTTGCTCAACGTCCCGGCCACGTCGGGGGCAAGTACTTGTCGTCCTTTGATGAATTTGTTTACCCATCGGTAATCCACACAAAAACGTTGCTCCTTCGATTGCGGTTTAGGAACGAATAGAGTCGAAGCTGCGGTCTCCTCCATTGTCCGTTCAATGAAATCGATCCTCAGAAGTTCGTCGATGGTTTCTTTTTCCAACTCCATCATCGCGAAAGGGGTCGAATAGCGGGCTGGCCTCCCCTCCAAAGGTTTCTCGAGTTCCAAAACCACGTCGAAGCCGGGTCGGCTAGGCGGGAGAATCGTCGACGCCTTTTTGGAAAAGAAACCTTCAAGGTGGGCAAGTGCTTTGGGTAACTTGGCTCGTACTTGCGCGATGTGCTCCGGGTCTTCGCCTGCAGGAAATGGAATGGGATGTCCATCGTGAGTCTTGTTCCATTGCAGGGCTAATACCGCATTAAGGCTGGTTGTAGGCGTATCGTTTACTGGTACCAGCGGTATAGGCTCCGTGGGTAACGGGGATCGCTTCCATCGATCTTGACGTGGGTCGTTAAGAAGGGCACAAATATTTGCTGGCAGGGCTTTGTTGGAAACGGTCTTTGGGATAGTCGGAAAGGCGCTAATTTCTGCGATCTGAGCCTGGTTTCCGTGTTGGCGTTTAGGGCCTTGAAGTATCTTGCGGACCTGGATGCGACGGTCTTCTTGTTCCATCTTGCGGTCCCGGCGGACTGCGTCAGCTTGGGCCTCGAGGTCCAGAGGCGGATTTGAACGTTGTACGACGATTGCCGGTGAGTATTGGGCCATGGCGGGCAGGTCGTTGGGCCAAACGAAGCTGCGGGTAGCTGGGAATAAGCCTACTCGATGCTTCGTCCACCATTCTTGTCCGATAAACACATCGTGTGCCGTTTCGAGGAGGATGAATTTCTGCCGTGGGAATTGTCGTCCGTCGATTTGCAAGGTGAGCCGAAGGTATTCGGTGGCTCTTGCGGTGACCTTCCGGTTAAAATCTCCAAAGTCCAAAGGTTTGGGGAGCTTTTTGACAGGTAGCTCTAAACGTTGGGCGACCTTTTTCGCGAGGCTCGGTCGGATGGATAAGTACACATCTGCTCCGGTGTCACAGAGAGCTTGGGCGTTGAGACCACGACCTTTGTCTTGCAGTTGAATGGGAGCAAGGAAGGTGTTTAATTTGGGTGATCTATCGATTTTAGCTATCTGAGGCATGCAGACTGCCGAGGAGACTTCCGGCAGCCTTAGCAGTTTTCCGAATCCGACGAAGTTGAGCTGTGGCCGGATCGTTCACAAGCCTCTCGATCGCCTTCGTGTTGAAGGGCGAGAACGGCGGCGATGTGAGCGGCCTTTTGGGGGCAATTGCGTGCCAGGTGCCCGGCTTCTTTGCAAAGGAAGCATCTACCCTCAGTGACCAATTTGGCGTTTTCTCTGCTGGGCGACTTCGGGGCGTCAATGGTCTGTGTGCGGGTTTGGTTCTTGGCTTCCTGGCTGTGCCGGCGATTCTCGCGTCGACGCTGTTTGCGTTCGGCGCTGGCTGAACGCTCACGGCGCTCTTCCCTCTTTTTGCGGTTCTCGCGGAGCTCCTCCCAAGCGCGTTGTTGGGCCAGCGCCGAGTTCGCAACTTCTCCGGCAAAGGTCTCGTACGAGATATTTGGGTCTTTGGATAGGCTGAGAAGCTGGGGGTTCAGGTTGGCAGGAATGTGCTCATAGAGAACCAACTTGCGTTCCGTTTTGGCAATGTTGGCTTTATCGGCTAGGCTGTTAACCTTGCCAATAAACTGGTGGATGTCTGTTGACTTGTCCGACAGACTAAACTTCAGGTGACGAAGCTCCTCACGGGCTTTGGAGGCTTGATTATCATCGTGGTAAACAGCGGCTAGGGTCGCGACCATTTCGGCTGCGCTGCTGAAAGGCATAATGGTGGATTCATAACGGCCTTGGATAAGGTCGTTGGCAAGCCCTTCAGTCAGGGAATTGATCACTGCCATGCGGCTTCTTTCTGTTTTGTAAGTTTCGTCGTCCTCTACAAATTTATCTGCGATTTTAGTGATCCATTTATCAAAACGATCCTTATCACCATCAAACATGCCGGGGTCGATGCCGGCTTTACGTGCCGTCCTGTCGTAGGCAGGGTTTTTAGCATTTTGGTTACTTCCGTAAGGCTTAAATGCTGTCCGGGCAGCGATACCATGGGGCTTAAACTCAGCCCCTCCAAAGGCGCTGTTCAAAGGCGTAATACCGCGGGTTTGACGGGTGGCATTGTTACTCCGGGTGGCGAGCTGGTCTTTAAGTTGGGCAATGGTGGCCAAAAGATCTTGCAGCTGTGATTGAGTGATTGTAGCCTGGCCGGCAGTGTTTTCGCTTTCGTCTGCCATTTCGCTTCTCATTTGGACGACAGGCGAGGGCGCTCTGCTTGGAAATTTCGGAATTTCGTTCCTGCCGTCTAACGTTTTGGCAGAAGGTTGGTGGGGAGGGTTTCGCGCCTCTCCTGGGTGCTCAGAAACTGACTCGTACTCGTACGATCCGTCAACTTCGATGCTGTCGACTGGCTGATCTTGCTCTGTGTCGGATTGGGGCTCAACGGGCTCTTCAGGCTCTGTGTTGGCGCTGGTAGGAGCGGGCTCTACTGGCTCTGGGCTCACTGGGGCAACTGTAATCTCTCCGTTTTGATCCGAGTCTTCGGTGTTGGGAGTAGCAGTGCCGGAAGCCAAATTATCTGGCTTTGCTGAGTTTGCGTTTGTCACGCGTTGGGATTGGCGAATCGGTGGGCCGTAATTTTTACGCGGCGACATTGATTTCGCGAATGGTGTCTTCTGTGGCCTAGTTTACCGTCGTGCACAGCCGACGTGGTGAACGATTGAATAAAGGGATTGAACGATATATTTTAATTGCTTCACCAGCAAATTATAGTGAGTTTAGAATTATGTTACGGCCAGGCATACATTGGAGAACCTCAGTGTATTAGGCGCTATCGACGAAAATTCTAAACTGAAGAGAAGAGAGAAATTACAATCAACGACGCGCTCAAGAGACGCGCTTAAATCCGGAGTAAGTGGACCCTTGTCCGATCCCTGGCTCAGCGTGGCTGGTAGAGCCGAGTCGTGATTCTGAGGGTAGGTCTGGGGGCCTGATCCTCACACTTTGCATTATTGGAAAGCCCTGTTTTCAGGCTTTAATTTGGTTATTGTCGCATATCCGCAGCACGTATATTGACGAAGATATTGCTGTTTTTGTGCAAATTGTTGGTTATAGGTGCTACGTTAGCACCTATCCCCCCTGTAATTACAGTGAGGGGTCGCTATATTAGCGTTTGACTCAGGCCCAATTTTCAGGCACTGCAGCGCTCGCTCGATTGCAAATCCCAAAATTTTTGGTGTGGTTTTTATGGGTTGTGCATCGCTATTGCGATTGGCTCAAATTTTTAGTGCGTTAATTAGGGTTTGCGCTAACGAGTCAGGGCCAAAACCCCTGTATTCGCCCGCTAATAGCCCAGTGATCCACTAACCGAACGCTGCAAATTACCCTGCAGGTTACCCTGCACCCACCTAGCGAATTGAACTTTCGATCGCTAGTGCACCTGGATCGGTACAAATAATACCAGGGCACCCATTAATTGTGGATTTAGGGATTCCAACCCTGTATTTTCAGTGGATTCGATCATTGAAAATAGCAATAAGCCCTATATTTGGCAAGTATAGGCCTGTAACCGTTAGAAGGCAAACGGCTATAGAAAATCCTAGATTGGGGTATTTACCCTTAGGCGACTAGGTTAGTTTTTAACTATAATTCAGGCCACCCTACAATGGAAGACAGCCCTATGTCGGGCCTCCCAGGCCCAATTCCACCGGATAGGGGCCCTGAATCCAGCCCGAATGAAGTTCTAACCGCTAAATTACAGGCGCAAGACCTGCAATTAAAAGCGTTAACTACGCAATTGGATCAACTTCAGCACACAATTCAACAGTTAACATCTCTGTTGACGCTGAAAAATGGTGAACCCACTAGTTTTAGTGGTATTGCGGGTATTAATACCCCCAATAGCGGTAATCTGGAGGCCAACCCACAGATTTTTAGCGCTAATACCGCTACCGCACCACCTAATCCACCCGGTAACCTAATTCTAGGTGACGGGATAGGTAAAGAACTATCAAAACGGGTATTTTCCTTCCCCGAAAATTGCAAATTAGTAGGGGCTAGCAATTACGACCTGTGGAAACAGGCACTTATAGTACAATTCAGGGCTATAAAAGCTGCGGAATTTATTTCCAACCCTGAAATTGGCTATAGCCTACCGGAACATGAGCAATCAGTCCTATTATTGCTTATTAAAGACAGCCTAACCAAGGAACCTTTAGAATCCATTGCATGGCATTCCAGCCCTGTAACGGCCTATAAGACCCTGGAAGATAGCTATTCCGTTGCACCCGAAATTAGCAGAGACTCGCTATATCGGGAATTTCACGCCCTAAATTTTTCGAAATTTAGAGGGTCAATACCAGAATTTAACAGCCGTTTTAATTCCCTGGTAGCTAGATTAGCGAATGCCAACGTGCAAATTAGCCCTATCGATGTACGAAATCAATACCTACGGGCCCTGGAGGGGACGTTCCCTACCTGGACCGAACGCCAACGCAGTACCCAACGGGCCCTGCAGGCTATAGGCCAAAATTCGGATCGATTAAATTTGCAATACCTTATGGCGGACCTTATATCCGAAAATTCGATTTCAGGCTCTACAACTGCCAAAGCCACTAATTACAGGGCTGAAGGTCGAAAATCAGGGAAAAAAGGCGCTAAAAAGGACGCTAAAAAGGAAAATAATGGGCAGGACGGCACCTCCAAATCACGAAAAAAGGGCAAATCAACCCCTAATTCGGATTCGGCTATTGCAAAAGATAATAAATCCTCCAATTCCAGCGAATCGAACGCTGGAACTTCCATGATTTCAATGGATTTCGAGTTATTTACGGGCTCGATTCCAGGTGACGTTAGCGTTTGCGCAGCGTATAACGCCCTGGAACAGGCAGGCGATTCGGGCGGTAATTTACCGTACCGGGCACTGCAACAGGAGGTTAATTCCGCTATTAGCGGGGTTATAGAATTATGTTCGGAATCGGATTCGGAACCCGATTATACCGGTAAAACGCTAAAACCACAGGTATTAGCAACTAATTCTAAGGCTAAGACGAAGCCTGGAAGCGGCGTAAATAGGGACCCTAAGCCCCGACGGCTAGGCTACCCGGTCCTGTACAATACAGGTAGCACGCACCATATCTTTGCAAATAAGCAATTTTTTACCGATTATACCCCCGGCTCAACAGTCGAAATCGGTACCGGAGGTGGCCCTGTTAGGCCTATTGGCACTGGAACTGTTAAAATACAGGTCCGGTATGGCTCCAAAATTGACGAATTTAGAGAGGTTACGTTAAATAACGTGCTATATATCCCCTCGTTTGGAATAAATATCGTTAGTGGGCTAATACACTACAATACAGGGGGCGTATTATTAAAAAATACCCTGTACGATCGGGATCGCAAGGCGTGGGGACGCCTAAATACCGCCAAAAATTCGTTCTGTTTGGAGGTAAAAGGGTGCGATATCCTTATTCGAAATACTACATCTACGGTTTCGAATTACGCCTGTGTAATTGGTGAATATAGCACCGCCTCTAGCCTAACCTTACAGGGGGTTACAAAGGGCTACGCAGCCCCGTTGGAGGTAAAACTAAATAATATAGTCCCTGAAGACCAAGACGACTATAAAATCTACACCGATTCGGAACCGGGAGAAAATACGGTAACGGAAGTGTTAAATCCCAAACAAAATAAGGATATAACCGTAGATTTACCTGTAATGCAGAAATTTAGTGCAAAAACCCCTGAAAATCCACGTGAGATTGGGCCCCGTAGGCCCGGTAAGCCGCTAGATGACCCTTTTAAGCAGCCTAATACAAAAGGGGCTAATACCGAAAAAGAGGGGGTTTCCCACACAAGAAATCCGTTGTTAGAACCTCCTTTAGTACCGGAATTAGTGCAGGCCCCTGTAAATTACCTCCCTTTAAGCCTAAATCGAACTACCGATAGTTGGGTAACAGCTGAAGGAGACGGAATTACAGGCGATTGTGACGAAATCCAGGCCCAAAAAGCCCTGTTATGGCACAGGCGCTTAGGGCATATAGGGTTGTTATTGCTTAAAAAGACCGCTAAAAACGCAGACGGTCTACCTAATTTCGACAAAATTAGGGCTATTACCTGCATTACTTGCATTAAAGCCACCTCTGTTAGGCGTACAAATAAAGGGGCACTCCCTACACCCCCTAATATCCTCGATTCCATAGAGGGTGATACAGTAACCCTTAAACCTAACCCTCACAATAAAAAACCCGTATTTTTGTTATTAGTGGATCGAAAATCACGTTTTCGGTGGTCGATCTCACTACGGAATAAAGCCGGACCTACGGTTTTAGTGGCTATTAAAGGCTTTTTTAAGGTTTTAAAAGCTACGTACGGGCGCTACCCCACTAAATTTCATTTTGATGGGGGGCACGAGGTAAATACAGAGCTTCAAGATTGGTTTGCAAGTAAAGGTGTTAATTTTAGCACCTCCAACCCCTACAACCATGGCCAAAACGGGCTAACGGAACGGTCCGTTAGGGTTATTTTGGATAGGCTAAGGTCTACCATTTTAGCGGCAGGTCTACCACTATATTTATGGTGTTATTTACTGTCAGCCGTGGTTGATTTAGTTAACCGTACAGCGGTAACTAACAGGGAGTTAACACCCTACGAGGAATTTTATTCCGAATTTCAACCTGGATTACCACACAGGCCTAATTTAGGCCATTATCGGGTTATTGGTACCGTATGCCGGGCTATTATACCGCTGGAAAAACGCCAAAAATCCAACAAATTGGCTCCCCGAACGGAAACAGTAAGGCTTTTAGCCCATTTATCCAACTCTACAGCGTTGGTTTACGCCCCCGCCAGACGGGCCGTATATAAAACCTCTACCGTAAAAATTTTAGAGGGTATACCCGCTGAAAATTTGGCTATTCCAGGGGAAACGCTACAGATTTCAGAGGGGGAAAATCCAGATTTAGAGGGGGATTCTAATTCTGAACCTGAAGACGAAATCTACAGCGCCAAAACTTTGGATCCAGTGGATAATAATCCCCTACCTCCCGCAATTACAGTTCCTCCCTGGCCTGTACAGTCTACTGTTCGCCCCCCAGAGCTTATAACGGTAGCGGTGCCTAATTCAGCACCTAAAATAACGGAAGTTCCGGTGTTTTCGGCACCTAAAATACAGAATATGGAGTTAAATTCGCAGTTCGAAAACCCAGATCCTATGGATATCGATTACGTGCATTATCTTTGTTATCAAACCCAAAAGAAAACAAAGAAAAAGCCCACTAAAGACGGCGAACCAAATAGCTACCAACAGGCCCTAAAAAGCCCTGAAAGTGCTAAATGGTTAGCAGCTTTAGCGTCTGAATTCGACCAGATCGTTACTGCAAAAACCTTCCGTTTTATCCCTAAAATTAAAATGCATACAGGCCGTAGACTAATCTCTACCCGGCCGGTGTTTAAATTAAAAAAGGATGAAAATAATAAGCCTATAAAGTATAAAGCCAGGCTTGTTGTTAGGGGGTTTTTACAGGTCGAAGGCCTAGATTATATCGAGACTTTTGCTAGCACTAGTATACCGCCCACCTGGCGTATATTATTGGCTATAGCTAATGCACAAAATTGGGAAATAGAACAAATCGATTTTATCGGTGCGTTTTTAAATAGTGACCTTACCGACGTAGATATTTATTTGCAAATTCCAGAGGGTTTTAGCAATTGGGCTAGATCTTGCAGCCCTACTACCGCTAAAATTTTAGTGCAAATGGGCTATAATCCAAAGGAAATGCAAGTTATACTGTTGGAAAAGGCGCTATACGGTCTGAAACAGGGCCCAAGAGAATGGCAAACAAAGCTAAAAAGCCTATTTTTTACAGAAGGTTTTAAGCCGCTAATCTCTGATCCAGCTGTCTTTTATAATGCTAAATCCAAGCATTTCATTGTTACTTTTGTTGACGATTGCCTGCTAATAGGTCCTAAATTGCAATATATTCAGGATTTAAAAGCCCGTTTCAACAAAATATACGCATTGGAAGACAGGGGCCCTGCAGCCTATTTTTTAGGCGTTCAGATTATAAGGGACAGGCCTAACCGCCTGCTTTGGCTCCATCAAAGTCAGTATATAGAGGAAGCATTAGCAACGTTCGGATTAGCTGATTGCAAACCTATTTCTGTTCCCTTACAGCCGGGTGTGCTAAAATATAGTGGGGGCAAACCCGTAATTGCGCTAGAAATCAAATTGTTACAGCGTATTATCGGCACCCTAATGTATTTAATGCTATTAACGCGCCCGGACATCGGTTTTGCGGTTCAATGGTTATCTCGTTTTTTAACGAAAGCCACTACAATCCACTTAACGGCAGCTAAAAACCTACTTCGCTACTTAGCAGGTACTAAATCCCTAGCAATCTGCTACGGAAATAGGGTAATTAAAGCTAATTTACCACCTAACTCTTTGATTGGGGGTTTTAAAGGCCTAAAATTACTTGGTTTTAGTGACAGCGATTTTGCCGGGGCTAGGGAAGATTCAAAATCCACTTACGGATATTTGTATACCCTATCTGGGGGCCCTATAACGTGGAAGTGCAAAAAGGCTAGTACTATAGCTTTAAGCACCCCAGAAGCCGAAACCGACGCCTTAGCGGAAGCCCTGCGTGAAGCACAGTGGCTTAAAAGCCTATTTACAGAGATTGGACTACCTGTAAAAGGCCCTATTGCAATATTTGGAGATAATACAGGCTCTATAGCTAACGCACATAACCCTACGCACCACCAACGTACTAAACATACGTTATTAAAATTTCACTACGTAAGGGAGTTAGTTACAGAAGGATTAGTGACCCTAAAATACCTGGAATCCAAACAAATGCCCGCTGACGGCCTTACAAAGCCCCTAACGCTTCCAATTCACAAGGTTTTTTTAGAGCTTATAGGGTTAAAACCCCTGTAAACTTAGTTTTTACCTATTGAATTGTAGGGCACCTAGTTAGTTCGTTAGCTAACTACCACCATTTTTCTCCTTTGTTTGCAATTATTGGACTTTTGTTAGCCCGACACCAACCGATCTACCCAAACCTACCCTGCTCAGGTTGATTATTAAGCAACTTATACCGACCTTATACCCGAAGTCGAATCCGAATTTAATTAGCTCGCGTTTTGGGCGACCTAGCGATTTTTAATCTACCCTATATATTAAACTTTTCTGGGATCCACAACAACGAACAGCCAGATTAGCTACCTGGCTTAGTAGTAAGTTCCGTTGGTTATAATCTGTAGGTCGTGGGTTCGAATCCGGGGGTTGTTACAATTCTGGGGGTCTTTTTCAATTCGGGGGTTCGTCCAATCTGGGGTTCAGTCAATCGGGGGTTTGGTACAAAGGGCTTATTCATCCAGGGGGTTCGCACCGGGGGTTCGAGTTGGGTTGGGACACAAGGGGGAATTTCTTTTGTTTTTTTTGTTTTGGGGGTTTTATTTTACGTACTTTTCTTTTCCGACTTTATTTTTGGATTAAGTAGCAAAAGAGAGGGGGTGTTAATTATATGCATTATTTTGCATGTAATAAGCCCACTTTTATTTGTATATAGCCAATTTTATTTAGTGCCGAAGTGGAGTGGGGAATGGTGGAATTCCGTTACTTTGTTAATGCAGGAATGCAATTTAAAGGTCAGCGAGTGGGGTTAGCTACCCTGTACCGGGTTTAATACCCACCCTGCACCTGCGAGTCAGCTACCCTGTACCGGGTTGAAAATTTCACCAAGTCAACGTTTAAATGCAAACCCAGAGATGGTTTGTATGCAAATGAGGGTGTTTTTTCAAAAACCCATACAAATTAGTTTTTCGGAAATTCATTCGCGGCACCGGAACCTTTTCTGGCGTGCGGACCCCCACTTCGATGTCGGAGAGTATGTAAGGGAAATAAAGCAAAATCTCCCCCAACCAATTATTTATCAGTACCAAAATTATAGTGCATTTCTACCTATTATTCAGCGCTTTTAGCACTGGTTATTTACCACGCCGCACCTAGGGTTTACCCCTATATCCCCTGTTAGCACCATTGTTATTAACAACCGGTTCCAGTAATAATATGTAAAATATGGGGTAAATTTTTATAATATTTGGTAATAATAATTAATAATTAATATCGCTAATCTTTTTATTAATTTTAAAGTCAAATTTCCTATTGGGTCGTTATATTTTAATATTGCGTCGAATAAAGTAAACGTTATTTCCCTTTTTAAAAAATGGTCCTTTTATCCGATATTAATTGGCGTATTTTATTATTTTGTTTTGTACAAATTTTAATTCCTGTTGCAATTTTTTATATAATTGTCGTAATTCGTTCGTTTATTTATCGGTTCGCGGTACCGTAATTGTAATTTTTAATTTTCCGTACATTGTAGGGTTAAATTCATAATTGGCGTAAAACGGGGTTATTTTGGTATTTTTGTTTTTTAAATTATTATAAACGAATTGTGCTGTGGGTAATAACCGTACCCAATTATTTTATTTGTGGTTTATATAATATTTTAAATATTGTTCCAATATTTAATTGGCTCGTTTTGTTTATCCGTCTGTCTGTGGGTGGAATGTTATAAATAATTTAATAATTTGTTCCTAGCTGTTTTATTAGGGATTTCCAAAATTTTAATGTAAAAAATTTGTTTTTATTTGTAATATGTCACAGACCTGAAGGACAGCCACTGGGCTGTCGCTTAGTCATGACCCCTGTCACGTGAAGGCGCGAGGGCCGAGCGCCTCGCGCGCGTATATCTACGCGAAATCTCTGCAGTCTCCGATATGTAGCTCCTCGAGCTACGTCTTCGTCAACAACCACCTGCTACCCTGTACCTGGAAGACTAGATAGCCAATATACTCTGTCCTGTTACCTGATCGCCCGCACCTACCTGTCCGCCCTGCCTGCCCGTGACATTACGTAGCTCCTTCATTAGGTGCCCGCGATGCCTGCGTCACTGCAACCCCCGATCTTAACCGATTCGACCGAGGAACTGATCGAACACCTACAAGGACACCCTGAACAATGGGTGTCTTACATCTCCGATTCCTACCAAAAGCTGCAACTATTGCACGATAGCAACGTCCGCCTGAACTCCTGCCTAGAAATGCAGGAAGCCGAGACCCAACGCGCCCGCGCCGAAACGGACCGTGTCCGCGACAAGGCGCAGGCCGACATTCTGGCCATGGCCATGGAAAAGGCCTCCGCCATAACCTCCCGGGATGCCGCTTTCGCCGAATTAGAGAAAACACGGTCCGAACTGAAGGAAGTTCGGACCGTAACGCTACCCACGGTACACATAACCACCCCCGCCCCAACTACCAACACGCCTGTTGAACCCCTTATGGTTACTCCTATGGGAACGACTCCGCCGCCTGCTTCCGAACATCCCGCCTCCGCCCGCCTTTCTGAACGACTTCCAGACCCCGATAAATTTACGGGCGCCCGCTCCGACCTCCGCCGCTTCGCCACCCAAATCCGGGGGAAAATGACCTCAAACAAAGACCGCTTCCCCAACCCCGAATCACGCCTAATTTATGTAGCCGGTCGACTGTCCGGTAAAGCGTACAACCTGATCCTGCCCAAAATGGTCGGAGGCACACCCCAATTCGGAGATTATACGGATCTCCTCCAATACCTAGAGGAGGCATTCGGGGACCCCGACCACGTCCAAAACGCACAAAACAAATTATACGCCCTGAAGCAGCGGAACGTAGATTTCGCCGAGTATCTGTCGGAGTTCCAACGCCTGTCTCTGGAAGGAGAAATGCCGGAGGATGCCCTCCCCCCTCTTCTATTCCAGGGAATATCGGAAGAGCTCCAGGACATGCTCCTCCACAACCCCGCCCCATCCCGCCAGTACCACGAATTTACCCGACACCTGCAAAGCTTGGATAACCGCTACCGCCAGCACCAGCAGTATAAAAACAGACAGACACGTACCCCTCGGACCGCAGCGCCCCCCGCGCGCGCGGCCCCCCGGACCCAAACCGACATACCGCGGGCCGCCCCCAAGCCAAACGCGGAATTTCCGTTTAACGACCCCATGGACCTAAGCAGCCAACGCCGCCACAACCGCAAAGAAAATATGCTATGTTACCGCTGTGGATCCCAAGAACATTTTGTTGCCAAATGCCCAGAACCGGATACCCGCCGCACGCGGCTGCACCAGGCCGGGATCGAACAATCCAGGTCTAGGTCCAGGTCCCCGCGCCAGATGCAAACCAAACTCCCTGAAAACCCCCGCCGCGGTTCGGACGCCAGCCGCTCCAGCAGCCGAAGTTCGAAAAACGGAGCCCGCCTGGGATAAGTCGCCCCCAGGCCGCCAAGGCCGCGCATAGACCGCCGGCGATCCGCATCTCTGCCGCCGCCGTTCACGGGTTCCCCGTTGAAGAGGAATATAACCAACGATCCGACCTGATGATCCTGCCTGCCGAACTGACAGTGGGGGGCCAAAACCTCCCAACCTATGCCCTCACCGATTGCGGTGCGGAAGGAAAATGCTTCCTCGACCAAGGATGGGCCGAAGAACGCCAATTACAAATGTATCCGCTGCGAAACCCATTCGACATCGAAGTATTCGACGGAAGGACCGCCGAAAGTGGGAAGTGCACCCATTATGTCCGAGGACAATTGAGAATCAAGGACCACATCCAGAAAAACGCGCTGTTTTTCGTTACACAGCTAGCCCATTACCCCATTGTGTTAGGAATGCCTTGGCTAAAGCAGCACGACCCAACGATTGGATTCGCGTCACACGTTATTACGTTTGACAGCGACTATTGCCGCCGACACTGCAATATGCCCGACAAACCGGAGAAGGTTAAAGCTTTACACGCCGTACCAAAAAAAAGCCGCCCCCAGTACCAGGCTGACCGACCGCCGTCCCTCCGCGAAATGGATATCGCCCCTATCTCCCTGCAAGCCGCGAGCATGTACGCCCGCCGCCGATCCTGCCGACTGTACGCCGTAACCTTGAAACAGATTGATGAGGTCCTAGCCGCCGACCCCCAAAATAGGAACGGGCCGACCCTGCCCGAAACAATCCGGGAATTCGCGGACGTATTTTCCCCGCAAGAAGCCGAGAAGCTGCCCCCACACCGACCGTCCGACCACCATATCCCGCTTATAGAAGGAAAAACGCCGCCGTTCGGCCCCCTGTACGCCATGTCCCGCGAAGAGCTGATAGCCCTTAAGGAATGGCTGACCGCAGAGTTGAAAAAAGGGTTTATCAGACCCAGTTCGTCATCCGTCGCCTCGCCCGTTTTGTTCGTGAAGAAGCAGGGAGGAGGGTTGAGGTTTTGCGTGGATTACCGCGCGCTGAATAACATTACCGTAAAAGACCGTTACCCGCTGCCGCTAGTCCGAGAGACCCTGAACAACCTGGCCGGCATGAAATTCTTCTCGAAAATCGATATCGTTTCCGCTTTTAACAATATTCGGATTAAAAAGGGGGAAGAATACCTGACGGCATTCCGCACGAGATTCGGCTTATACGAGAGCCTAGTCATGCCTTTCGGGCTAACGGGAGCCCCCGCGACGTTCCAGAGATATATAAACGACTCCCTGCGCGAATACTTAGACGTATTTTGTACAGCCTACCTGGACGACATTTTGATTTATAGCCGCACCCGAACAGAACACGAAGAACATTTGAAACTCGTACTGGAAGCCCTGAGGAAAGCCGGGCTATACGCCAACGCCGCGAAGTGCGAATTCTTCGTGACGGAAACCAAGTTCCTGGGCCTGCTGGTCGGCGTCGAAGGCGTAAAAATGGACCCTGAAAAAATCACCGCTGTCCTGGACTGGCAAACACCCAAAAAGCTTACTGACGTACAAGCATTTTTGGGGTTTGGCAACTTTTACCGGCGCTTTATCCGAGATTTCTCAAAGATCGTAGCCCCTTTGACGAGATTGACCAAGAAAGACGTCGCATTCGAATGGAATAGCGCCTGCGAAACCGCCTTCCGACTGCTGAAGAGAAAGTTTACCGAAGCCCCCGTACTGGCGCACTTCGATTGGGAAAAGGATGTGATCCTGGAGACCGACGCTTCCGATTATGTTTCTGCGGGAATATTGTCACAATACGGCGACGACGGAATACTCCGCCCCGTCGCGTTCTTTTCGAAAAAACACACAGCTACCGAATGCAATTACGAGATTTACGACAAAGAATTGCTAGCCATTATCCGCTGTTTTGAAGAATGGCGCCCGGAACTCGAAGGGACGTCGTCCCCGGTCCAAGTAATTACGGACCACCGCAACCTGGAATATTTCACGACGACGAAAATGCTCAACCGCCGACAAGCCCGATGGGCCGAATTCCTGTCAAGATTTAATTTCCGTATCACCTACCGACCCGGGAAACAAGGAGCGAAGCCCGACGCATTAACCAGGAGGTCAGAGGATATGCCTGAGGAGGGGGATGAACGACTTAAGCACCAAACACAAGTCGTACTGAAAGAACACAATTTACCTGCCCGCCCCACCCGGTTACAACCCATAATCCGCCAAAACAAACCCCTATTGCCAAAACACCTGATAGAGCTACTAGACGCCGGATACGAATCCGACCCGATAACGCAATCTGCCCTAGAAGCGTTGAGGACAGGCGCCGACCGCCACCCCAAGCTGCAATTGGCCGAATGCGAAGAACGATCCGGCTATTTGTATTACCGCAATAGACTGTACGTACCCGATTCGAATAATCTGAAAGCCGAGATCCTGCGCCGCTGCCACGACTCCCCCGTCGCCGGTCACCCCGGCAAAGCAAAAACCTACGACCTGCTGTCCCGAGAATATTACTGGCCCGGAATGCTACATTACGTATCATTATGGGTAAAGAAATGCCAGACCTGCCGCCGAATCAACCCGTCCCGCGAAGGCCACCAGGGCCTCCTGCGACCCCTGCCCACTCCTGAACGCTCATGGCAACACCTGTCGATGGATTTTATCACACATTTGCCGCAAAGCAACGGCCACGACGCCATCCTAGTGGTCGTAGACCGCCTGACTAAGATGAGACACTTCGTCCCTTGTAAAGGGACCTGCAATGCCGAGGACACCGCCAACCTGTACCTACACCACGTATGGAAACTACACGGGTTGCCCCTGACGATAGTTTCGGATAGAGGCACCCAATTCGTGTCGAAGTTTTGGAAACACCTGACAACCCGTTTGAAAATCGACAGCCTGCTATCCACTGCTCACCACCCCGAGACTGACGGACAGACCGAGCGTTTTAACGCGTCCCTGGAACAATATTTGAGAGCTTATGTGGCCTACCTGCAAGATGATTGGGAAAGTTGGCTTCCCCTCGCCGAATTCACAGCCAACTCCCACAAGTCCGAGACCACCGGAACCTCCCCGTTTTACGCGACTTACGGATTCCATCCCCGCATGGGATTCGAGCCGGTACCCCTGAACCAGCCTTTGCCCGCCCAGCGGGATGCCGAAAAGCTAGCCGCCCGAATGGAAGCCATTCTGGAACAAGCCCGCGCCGAAATGACCGCCGCCCAAGCCCGTTACGAAGAACAGGCGAACCGACACCGTACCCCGGCCCGCCGGCTTACCGTCGGCCAATATGTATGGTTAGACGCACGGAACATCCAGACCGCCCGCCCGCAGAAGAAACTGGATTGGAAGAACTTGGGACCCTTCCGAATTTCTGAGGTGATTAGCCCGTACGCCTACCGTTTGGACCTGCCGTCGTCTATGAGAGTACACCCTGTTTTCAATATAAACCGACTAAAACCTGCTGACGTTGAGCCCCTGCCGGGCCAACAACCTGCACCGCCACCCCATTTGGAAGTGGAAGGTGAGAGAGAATACGAAGTCGAAGAGATCCTCGACTCCTTTTGGGAAACCCGCGGCCGAGGAGGCCGCCGGCTGAAATATATCGTCCGTTGGGCTGGATATAGCGAACCCACGACTGAACCTGCCGATTACCTGGAAAACGCTGCTCAATTGGTAAAGAATTTCCACCGTCGATACCCCCATAAGCCCGGGCCCCGGCCGTGACGGAGCTCGGCCTGGAAGGGGGGAATACTGTCACAGACCTGAAGGACAGCCACTGGGCTGTCGCTTAGTCATGACCCCTGTCACGTGAAGGCGCGAGGGCCGAGCGCCTCGCGCGCGTATATCTACGCGAAATCTCTGCAGTCTCCGATATGTAGCTCCTCGAGCTACGTCTTCGTCAACAACCACCTGCTACCCTGTACCTGGAAGACTAGATAGCCAATATACTCTGTCCTGTTACCTGATCGCCCGCACCTACCTGTCCGCCCTGCCTGCCCGTGACATAATAATATTTTTTGAAAATCCGTAATTGTTAACAATTATTCGTAAAAATATATAAACGATTTTTTCGGCGTTACTGTTTTTTTTATATGGTAAAAAATAAACGTATTTGGTAAATTTATCCATTGTAACTAATATATTATTATATTTGGTTTTAATAAATAATTTTTCCGAAAAAGGTAATTTAACAATAAAATCCATTATAATGGTTTATTATATTTTATTAGGGGTTGGTAAAGGTTATAAAAACCCGTAAAATTTATATTTTGCGGATTTGTTTTTGGTACAAAATTCGCAATTTTTAATGGTTTTTCGTATTTTTTATCGCGTTTTTTTGAAATTATGGTATTATTTTAGCCGTTTTTATATTTTGGAAATTTCTTAGTATCCGTAAATTTTGTTTTCGTAGATATTCCGTATTTTCTTTGGTATAATTACCGTATTTATTATTATAAAATTCCGGTATATTAGTAAAAAGTTTCCGTTTCCGTTTATAATAAAAATAACCCGTGTTTTTTTTGGTATTATATTTTCGTAATTTAATTTTCGGTTAAAGGCGTCGACCCTGCCGTTTTCCGTTTTTTTCGGTAAATAATTCTAAAATGGAATTTTAATAGGAATTTTAACCATTTAATTTGCCGTTTATTTAATATTTTATTAATGGTAAAATGGGTTAGGTTTTTGTGGTCCGTATAAATTAATATTTCGTATTTAATTCCGGATAATTATAGTTTCCATTTTTCAAATATTCGAATAATGGCCATAAATTTTTTATCGTAAATTTGGTAATTGAATTTTGGTTTATATAATTTTTATGAAAAAAAAACGCAAAAATGTAACCGTTTTTTTTCGTTTCGTTAATGAAATTGTCCTCCGATCGTATAATCCGATACGTCGGTTTCGATTTCGAAAGGTTTCGTTTAATTTGGTATTTTAAAAATTGGTTTTTTGGTTATTACGTTTCGTAATTGTTTAAAAACCTGTTATATTTATTCCGTTTATTGGAATTTTAGGTTTTTTTTAATTATATTAATTAATAGGGTGGTAATTGCGCCGTATTTTTTAATAAATCTTTTGTAAAAATTTACAAATTAGAAAAATGCCCGAACGTTTTTTACGTTTTATAATTAAAACCATCTTTTTATTATTTGGATCTTCGATTCCTCCATTCTAATTTTTCCAGGAACAATAATATATTTCAAAAAATTAATTTATTTGCTGTAAAAAAACATTTTTCGGATTTAATTAAAAATTTAACGTTTTGCAATTTTTGTAAAATTATATAAACGTATTATTTGTATTTTTCCAACGTTTTGGAAAAAATAAGGATATTATCCAGGTAAATAACGACGAAAATATTTAAGCATTTCCGGAAAACGTAATTAATTATGGTTTGGAAAATTGCTGGGGCGTTAATAAAACCAAAAAACATTATTAAATATTTATAATATTTTCGTCGAATGCGAAACGTTATTTTCCATTTTTCGCTTTCTTTTATACGGATTAAATTATATATTCCTTTAAAATTTAATATTATAAACCATTATATTTAATAAAATATATTTTGGAATTTTTTTATTAGTGGGAATGGATAGTAATTTTTTATAATAATATCGTTTAACTGTTTGTAATTTACGCATAATTGTAATTTTCTGTTTTTTCTGGTACGAAAAGGATTGGGTATCCTGCTAATAATATTAATAGTTTAATATAACCTTTTTAAAACTTTTTTGCAAAATATTCGTTTAATATTTCCATTTATATTGGGTTTAAACCGTATATTTTGTGGAATTTGGGCTATATTTTTTTTTAATAGTATTTCGTGGTCGAACGGATTATATTCGGGTAATTTTGTTTCGAATTCGGGGTTAAATAATCGTCCATATATCCGGTATTCGGCCGGGATATTATCGATTAATATAATAAGGTTCGATTGTTTTTCGTTTATAAATAATCGCGATTTTTTTAATATTAGTTCCAGGCGTGGCTCGTTTTTCCTCAATAACGCCATAATTTTTTATTAATTTCGCTCCTGTACCTTACGTTTGTTGCGTAAAATCCGTTTTTCGAATTTTCCTTTAAAAACTAACGGCTTTTCCCATTAGATTTGGCCGATTATCCAATTTATCCGGGGATTATTTTTTCTAAACCAGGGGATTTTGTCACGGGCAGGCAGGGCGGACAGGTAGGTGCGGGCGATCAGGTAACAGGACAGAGTATATTGGCTTTCTAGTCTTCCAGGTACAGGGTAGCAGGTGGTTGTTGACGAAGACGTAGCTCGAGGAGCTACATATCGGAGACTGCAGAGATTTCGCGTAAATATACGCGCGCGAGGCGCTCGGCCCTCGCGCCTTCACGTGACAGGGGTCATGACTAAGCGACAGCCCAGTGGCTGTCCTTCAGGTCTGTGACAGTATACCTTTGGATGGAAAATTATAAACGAAAAAAACAAATTATTTTAAATATTACGGAAATAGGGGATAAAAACGTAATATTAGGAATTCCCTGGTTTAAAAAAAGCAACCCCCGGATAAATTAAATAACCGGCCAAATTTAATGGGAAAAGCCGTTAATTTTTAAAAAAAAATCCGAAAAACGGATTTTACGCAACAAACGTAAGGCACAAAAGCGAAATTAACAAAAAGTTATAGCGTTATTAAAGAAAAACGAACCACGTTTGGAACCAATATTGGAAAAATCGCGATTATTTATAAACGAAAAACAATCGAATTTTATTATATTAATCGACAATATTCCGGCTAAATACCGGATATATGGACGATTATTTAGCCCCGAATTCGAAATAAAATTACCCGAATATAATCCGTTCGATTACGAAATATTATTAAAAAAAGGAATACAGCCCAAATTTTACACAATATACGGCTTAAATCCAATATAAATGAAGGTATTGAATAAATATCTCGCAAAAAACCTCAAAAAAGGTTATATTAAATTATTAATATTACCAGCAGAATACCCAATCCTTTTCGTACCAAAAAAGAACGGAAAATTACAATTATGCGTGGATTACAAACAATTAAACAACATTACCATAAAAAATTGCTACCCATTCCTATTAATAGGAAAATTCCGAAACATATTTTATTAAATATAATAGTTGACAATATTAAATTTCAAAGGAATATATAATTTAATCCGCATAAAGGAAGGCGAAAAGTGGAAAACAATGTTTCGCACCCGACGAGGATATTATAAATACCTAATAATGCCCTTCGGTTTTATTAACGCCCTAATAACTTTCCAAATTATAATTAACCACGTTTTTGAAAAATGTTTAAATATTTTCGTCGTTATTTACCTGGACGATATTTTTGTTTTTTCCAAAACGTTGGAAAAATATAAACAATATGTTTACATAATCTTATAAAAGCTGCAAAACGTTAAATTTTTAATTAAACCCGAAAAATATCTTTTTTACAGCAAATAAATTAATTTCCTAGAATATATTATCGTTCCTGGAAAAATTAGGATGGAAAAATCGAAAATCCAAGCGGTAAAGAAATGGCCTTAACCACAGAATGTAAAAAACGTTCGGGTATTCCTCGGATTCGTAAATTTTTACAAAAGGTTTATTAAAAAATACGGCGCGATTACCACCCTATTAATTAATATAACCAAAAAAAATTTAAAATTCCAGTGGACGGAATAAATATAACAGGTCTTTAAACAATTACGAAACGCAATAACCAGAAAACCAATTTTTAAAATACCAGATCCAACGAAATTTTTCGAAGTCGAAACCGACGCATCGGATTATGCGATCGGAAGATAATTTAATTAGCGAGACGAAAAAAACGGTTATATTCTTGCGCCTTCTTTTTACAAAAATTATATAAACCAAAACTTAATTACTAGATTTACGACAAAAAATTTATAGCTATTATTCGAATATTTGAAAAATGGAAACTATAATTATCCGGAATTAAATACGAGGTATTAATTTATATAAATTACAAAAACCTAATCCATTTTACCATTAGCAAAATATTAAACAAACGACAAATTAAATGGTTAAAATTTCTGTTAAAATTCCATTTTAGAATTATTTACCGAAAAAAAATAGAAAACGGCAGGGCCGACGCCCTTAACCGAAAACCAGATTACGAAAATATAATACCAAAAAAAAACACGGGTTATTTTTACTATAGACGGAAACGGAAACCTTTTACCAGCATACCGAAATTTAATAATAACAAATACGATAATTACTCCAGAAAAAATACGGAAGATCCACGGAAATAAAACCCACGGACACCAAAGAATTTCCAAAATATGGAAACGGCTAAAATAATATTACAATTCTAAAAAAATACGATAAAAAGTACGAAAAATTATTAAAGATTGCGAATTTTGTACCAAAAATAAGTCCGCAAAACACAAACTTTACGGACTTTTATAACCTTTACCAGCCCCCAGCAAAATATAGTAGATTATTACAATAAATTTTATCGTTAAATTACCATTTTTAGAAGAATTATTTACGAGAACCAAATACGACAATATATTGGTTATAGTGGATAAATTTACCAAATACGCCTATTTCCTATTATATAAAAAAATAATAACGTCGAAAAAATCGCCTATATATTCCTACAAATAATTACTAACAATTACGGATTTCCAAAAAATATTATTATAAATAAAAATAAATTTTTTATATTAAGATTTTGGAAATTTTTAATGGAATAATTAGAAATAGACTACAAATTATCCATAGCATTCCACCCACAAACGGACGGATAAATAAAACAAACCAACCAAATATTGGAACAATATTTAAAATATTATATAAATTATAAATAAGATAATTGGGTACGGTTATTACCCACAATATAATTCGCTTATAACAATTTAAAAAACGAAAATACCAAAACAACCCCGTTTTACGCCAATTATAAATTTAACCTTATAACGTACGGAGAATTAAAAACTACGATTACGGTACCGCGAACCGATAAATAAACGAGCGAATTACGAAAATTATACCAAAAACTCCAGCAGAAATTAAAATTCGTACGAAAAAAAAATAATAAAATACGCCAATTAATATCGGATAAAGGGACCATTTTTTAAAAAAGGAAATAACGTTTACCTTATTCGACGCAATATTAAAATATAACGACTTAATAACAAATTCGATTTTAAAAAATTTGGACCTTTTAAAATTAGCAAAAAAATCAGCGATACCAATTACAAATTATTATTACCAAATATTATAAAAATTCACCCCATATTTTACATATTATTACTGGAACCAGCACTATACGGTACCAATATATAAAAAACGATCGAAATCGACGCAAAACAAATTTACGACGTTAAACAAATATTTAATTACAGACGAAACCACGGCAAAACAAAATACTTTATTAAATGGGAAAATTATAGGTATGAAAAAAAACATTTGGGAACCGCTTAACTACCTCCAGGATTACCAGGAACCGCTCCGCCAATATTATTAAAAATTGGATTTGCGAGCAAATTAACCAAAAAAAACGACCTAAAAAAATACCATTTATTATTTTCAAAAATTAAGGGCCGACCAGGATTCGAAATTATACCATTAAACAAATTTATAAAAAAACGATTAATATGTAATATAAAATAAAAATACCAGAAAAACGACGTATTAACGGAATATTGCGTAAAAATATTTATTTTATCCAATAACGAAAAATTTAAAAGATTTATCGGGAAAATCGAATCCCAGATAAAATTGGAATCCGGAAAAAGCAATTCCAAGGATATTTTAGGTAAAATTTTGGTTAATCGTCGACGTTCCTCCTATTTTGTTTTTTTACGTTTTACCCGATCCAATTCCTCCAAATTATTAATTCCGCGAAATACAATTCGCATTATTTTTTTAAACCACAATTCTTTTTATTTCCGCAAACGAAATAATTTCAATTGTTTTTCCTAAATCCTTTGCTGCTCCGCCAAAATATTTTTTTCCAAAATCTCGATTTCCGCATCCAGTTTCGAATATTACCGACCAATATTGCGCAATTGGGCGTTAAATACCCCCAATACGTCGCAATTAGACCGATTAACACAAAAATATTTAATATAACAAAAAAAGTTTTGCGGCGAAATAACGCAACGCGCCATACCGCGCGATTTATAATAAAAATAAAAAAATATGTTTACGGAATAAGGAAGGAAAAACGCAAAAAAAGCGTGGCGACGTTCCGTCGACGAGCGACCAGATTTTGATTTAGCGACGCGATTAAATATGGCGCAAAAAAATTAACCCGGAAGGAAGGAAAACCAAAATAGGGATTAAAAAAATACGGATTATTTAAAGGCCAAAGGGATTTGGCCAAAGGAAAGGAAACCTAATATTACGACCAAATAATTGGGCCGGTACCAGAGAGGCCAGGTGGGGTTATACCCCTTGTTAATAACAATGGTGCTAACAGGGGATATAGGGGTAAACCCTAGGTGCGGCGTGGTAAATAACCAGTGCTAAAAGCGCTGAATAATAGGTAGAAATGCACTATAATTTTGGTACTGATAAATAATTGGTTGGGGGAGATTTTGCTTTATTTCCCTTACATACTCTCCGACATCGAAGTGGGGGTCCGCACGCCAGAAAAGGTTCCGGTGCCGCGAATGAATTTCCGAAAAACTAATTTGTATGGGTTTTTGAAAAAACACCCTCATTTGCATACAAACCATCTCTGGGTTTGCATTTAAACGTTGACTTGGTGAAATTTTCAACCCGGTACAGGGTAGCTGACTCGCAGGTGCAGGGTGGGTATTAAACCCGGTACAGGGTAGCTAACCCCACTCGCTGACCTTTAAATTGCATTCCTGCATTAACAAAGTAACGGAATTCCACCATTCCCCACTCCACTTCGGCACTAAATAAAATTGGCTATATACAAATAAAAGTGGGCTTATTACATGCAAAATAATGCATATAATTAACACCCCTTTTAACAATATTTGCCCAAAAAAAATACCGACCGGCAAAATAATAATTATTTAAAAACAAAGCCACGAAATTTTACGTAATTTTACGTAACGGTCAAATAAATGGATTTTTATAATTTGTAAAATTTCAATTGAAAATTACAAATTAAACAAATTAAAAGGGATTATATTTGGAATATAATTTATATAAAATACGTTTATTACCATATAAATAGATTTAATTTTAGGATTGTTTAGCAGCAATTAAATTTTAATTAACTTTAAGATTTATTTGAGAATAATTATAATTTTACCCCCAATTATTAAAAACCCCAATTACCCAATTAGACGTTCAATTGTTTTAACCCACTGTATTTTACCCTAAAAATAGGTTACCCCGATACCTTAATCGTAATATATTTCTCGTTTCGATTAGGTTAAATGGGTATTTTATTGGCACGGGTATTTTGCGTGCGTTTGTAATTTCTTCGTTATTTTATACGTTGGGGTTCCATATAATTTTAATTATTGGTGCAAGTCCTGGTTGCCGTAATTTTTATTCGTACCAGGCCTGGGCTTTGGCTAACATATTGTCACGGGCAGGCAGGGCGGACAGGTAGGTGCGGGCGATCAGGTAACAGGACAGAGTATATTGGCTTTCTAGTCTTCCAGGTACAGGGTAGCAGGTGGTTGTTGACGAAGACGTAGCTCGAGGAGCTACATATCGGAGACTGCAGAGATTTCGCGTAAATATACGCGCGCGAGGCGCTCGGCCCTCGCGCCTTCACGTGACAGGGGTCATGACTAAACGACAGCCCAGTGGCTGTCCTTCAGGTCTGTGACACATATATATTTTATATATATTTCGGATGTATTTGTATTATGGGAATTATTTTTAATTGCAATACGCTATAAGGTAATTGTCGTTAGGCGTAAAAATTGCGGCTGGTTTAATATTAAATTTTATTTTAATTTTCCAATTTGGTAAATCGGTTATGGTATATATTTCGTAAATATCTACTATTTTGCGTCGTCGTGGGAAAAAATTGTGGATTATTTTCCTATTTAAATGGAATCCACAGTTGTTTTGGAAATATTTTGCCCAAAAGATTTCTGCGTATTAAAAGTATTTGGTATCCAAAATCGGATAATTTCCAAAAATTGCATTAACTGGTCCCGTAAAATGTCGGATTTGCGTTTGCAATAATAACCCGGGAAATTGTATTAATTGGTCGTTTCGGTATAAATCGATATATTTTTTTTTGTATATATAGGGGTTATTTTCCCTTATTGCGTTATATTAGTTCGAGGATATGGTTTTTTTTTTCGCTGGATTCTTTTTTTAAATCCTCGTTTAATTTTTATATTAAAAATTAATTGGTTATCCTAATATAATGGGTTTGTTCCAAAAAATTTTTATTTAATTTTCCTAAGGCGTCCGAATCCGTAAATTCGGGTAATTGGGTTTCCCGTCGGTGTAAATTTACTGGTTATTTTATCCCCATAAATATTCGGTTCTCTACTGCTAAGGTTCGAATATTTCGGGGTTTTTGTAAATACCGGCTTACGTCGATTTTGGAACTATTGTAAATTATATAATTATTATTATAACAGGTGGTCTAATTTATTATATTGTATTGGTTAGGCTGTAATTGCCGGTAATTGGTAATATTAAATCCTCGTGGTTTTTCGGTTTTGCCCCTAAAATTAGAAATATTTTCCTGGTTTTTCGGGCAATTTTTGGCGATATGCCCTATTTTGTCGCATTTGAAACATTTGCCGCTTTTGGGATTTTTACGGGGCTTTTTCTATTGTATAATATTAAGGTCCATAAGTTTATTATGGGTATTATAAATTGTATTATAAATCTGGGGCGCTATATAACGGGGCTGCTGCCATCCACTATTATTTTTATGATATATAGGTTAAAGGTATTGGTATTTGCGTCCCGTATTAATTTATCGAATCGAGGTAATAAATATTCGCTGTCCGCCTTATTTTTCCTATCGGCGTTTGTAAATCCAATTATTAAATTTAATGGTAAATTCGACGTATTCGAGGAAATTTTCGGGTCGGTCGAATTTGGATATTTCGTTTTTTATTTTTATTTTTAATTTTTGGTAAAATTGGAAAATTTTGGTTTTTTCGATTATATCCAATTTTATTATTAATTTTTTAAATTCGGTTATATAAACGGAAATTAATTTGGTTTATCGTAAATTGGCCAAATTTCGTTCGGTTTATTATTTTTTATCGGGTTTTTGGAATAAAAAACGGAAAATGCGTTTATATCCTGCGAAAATTAAAAAAATGTCGGTAATTTTTGGGCCGAACAGGGGTTTTTTGGGCCGTTTTGCTATTTATAACCGGGATATTAGGAATATTATTTTTAAAAAATTGGGAAAATATATTATCGGTAATATTACTCGGTATATTTTAAAACAAAATATTAAATAGGAGCAATTAAAATATTATAATTAAAATATCGGGTAACCTGTTTTTAAAATAAAATATAATGGGTTAAAACAATTAAACGTTTAATTAGGTAATTGGGGTTTTTAATAATTGGGAATAAAACTATAATTGTTTTCAAATAAATATTAAAATTAATTAAAATTTAATTGCTGCTAAATAATTTTAAAATCGAATTTATTTATATGGTAATAAACGTGCCTTATATAAATTATATTCCAAATGTGATTTTTTTAATTTTATTGGATTAGTGAGATTATTTTCCTTAATCTGTTATAATCCCAAAAAATCACTAAAATCACTTTTTTGGCAATTACGTAAAGTTACGTAATTCCTTTTTATATAATCCTTATTTTGCCGGTCGGTGATTTTTCTGGGCGGGTGTCGTTAGGAGGGGTGTAACCCCACCTGGCCTCCCTGGTACTGGCCCAACTGTCTGGTCGTAATAGCATCGTTGAGAAAATTTCGAGGATCTATCATTATGTGCTGCTTTTATCCGGCTATAACGTTGCGTACCCCCTGTTCGGCACCCCCCCTGTTCGGCACCCAAAAATAACAACACTTTTATTTTTATCCTCCAACTTCTATTATAAATATCTCGATGAATCTGTCACTTTTGGATTTACTTTTTTCTGATTTTAATTCTCCATTTTCCAATGAAGCAATATACTGAAAAACAGCTTATATCTGCAATTAACGACGTCAATAATGGCAATCCAATTGCAAAAACCTCCCGAAAATGGGGAATACCTAGGTCTACACTTCAAAGTCGACTTAAAGGTTCTCAACCTTATAAAAAAGCACAAAGCCCTTTTCAAAGGCTTTCCACGGAACAGGAAAAGCATTTGGCTGATTGGGTACTTACCCAAACAGCTTTAGGGCTTCCGCCAACGCATCAAGAATTACGCTTTTTTGCCGAACGAATTCTTCAAGCCGCCGGAGAGACAAAAGGCCTTGGAAAACGTTGGATAACTCGTTTTTTGGCTCGTTATCCAATCCTTAAAACCCAAAGGCCCCGTCGAATAGATAACGCCCGGGTTAATGGCGCTACTACGGAGGTAATTAAATCTTGGTGGCTTTATATTACGAACCCGGTTATTAACGCTATTAAACCGGAAAACCGTTGGAATATGGACGAAACCGGTATAATGGAAGGCAAAGGATCTAATGGCCTAGTATTAGGGCTTAACGGGATCCGGCCGTTGCAACGAAAAGAGCCCGGAACGCGTGGTTGGACGACTATAATCGAATGTATATCGGCTACGGGCGTTGCCCTCCCTCCCCTCGTTATATTTAAGGGAAAAAACGTACAACAACAATGGCTTCCCACGGATTTAAGCCCTTTCGATAATTGGCAATTTCATGCAACCGAAAACGGGTGGACAAATAACCAAACGGCTATCGAATGGTTAAAAAAGGTGTTTATTCCGTATACCCAACCTTTAACCCCTGAAAAGCGGTTATTAGTTTTGGATGGCCATGGATCACATATAATGGACGAATTTATGCTTCTTTGCTTGCAAAATAATATTCAACTCCTATATTTACCCCCTCATTCGTCACACGTTCTTCAACCATTGGATCTATCGGTTTTTGGGCCGTTAAAAGAAGCTTATCGACGTCAACTTGGATTTGTTAGCCAATTTTGCTGTTCAACAGTTATTGGAAAACGAAATTTCCTACTTTGTTATCGAAAAGCCAGATTAAAAGCATTTATAGCAAAAACCATTCAATCTGGTTGGCGTACAACGGGGTTATGGCCGGTAAACTTGGTTAAACCACTTTTAAGCCCTTTTTTGTTAGAAAATAGCAACGCCAACGTTATAAAAGATAAAAACAACGGTTTGCAAAGGGATAAAACACCGGAAAGCCCAGCCCAAAAAATTAACGACCCGTCTTTACTTATTTGGAAAACCCCTAAAACGACCCGAGATATCCGACTTCAACTGCAAAAACTTTCCCAATCCAACAAAACCAACGCTACTTCACGTCTTTTATTTGCAAAAGTCCAAAAAAGCTTCGAAGCCAAAGATACCCTTTTGGCTAGCGCCCAGCAAAAAATCAGCTTATTGGAAGCACAACTGGAGGCAATACGGCCGGTTAAAAGGAGGAGGGTGGTTCCGGATCCAAACGAGCTTTTGGTTAACAAACAGAACATTATTGGATTGCAGGAAAAGGATATAGAAAATTTGGAACCTTTAGCTGATGAAGAAGAGGTTAATGAACCGGAGAAGCGTGAAAACGATTGTATTTTTGTCCGTTGATAATTTTATATTTAAATCAGTTTATAAAAGTAGGCATTTCGTTGTTAGATTTTCAGGGTGCCGAACAGGGGGGGTGCCGAACAGGGGGTACGCAACGTTAAAATGAAACTGCCAATCATACAAGCTGATAAAATTATCCCCCTGGTGCCAGGTGGAGCTCTTTGAAAGGAAATCTTACATTGTCTAATACCGCTGTTATGAGACAGTAGGAAATTTGATTTATTTCTTCGTCATTATTTATATTGGCCCTTGAAGCCAGGTGTTCTAGACGTTTCTCGAGCCCCTCTTCTCATTAGCCCCCTTTGACATTTTTCAGCAACAGTTCTTGACGAACTCTTATTATTTTTTTTTCACCTCCCTGTCAGAAGCCGCCACTGTCTTTAACATTTATAAAATCTGCTTGGTCAAATTTCAAATAAGAACAGAAACACAACAAAAATGCATGCCACCTTCATCACCTTTCTCATAGCCCCTCTCGTCGTTTTGGGTGCTTCATCCGTCACGGTTGGTTTTGGTTCGACTGGTGGGCGATGCTGCCGTGATGGTGTTGCGGACCCCTCCAATACCTGCAAAAACCTAGGTTTGAATTCTTATGCAGTAAGTGCTTTTGATCCTTCCAACAGGAAACAGGAGGCTTACCGGTTCCTCTTTTCGTCTTTTCTTTTTCTCCTCCTGCAGTGCAGCGACCACAGTAGCTCTGCTCCTAATGAGCCTGGACCCAAGTTTAGCGACAAGCCCAAAGGTGGCTGCGATCAGCCAGAGATTCATAACTTCCCGACAGGACGCGATGTGAAAACTTTCGTTGTCGGGTCCACTGTAAATGTCAGACGCAGCAACGGGCAACATCGAGGTTGGATTCATCGGATGCGCGGCATGATAAACTGTAACAAGGCCCAAAGCAGAGCCGGGGACTCTGGAGAGGGGGCATTGAACGGTGTCATTAATTAGAATTTTTTGCGGAGATACATAGGTACCTAATCAGCAAGAAGGATCCCACTGCTGCCGTCAGAGATCAACCTCTGTTTAATAGTCAGTGTTTCCGGGTCCAATCCTTAGGGATCTCGGCAACTGTAAACTTGCCTGCCACTATACTTGACCCAGAAACGCAAGATAAGTATACATTAAGTCATATTTGATCCCCCACATCTGGGGAGACATCAACAAAAGACGTCTACCTGCGCCAAAAAGCCATGCCACATAAAGGCCAGATGAACCACAAATCCATGAGCCAACTACCAAGCGTCCACACGTTCCACTCCAGCCAGCCTATAAAAGGAAATGCAGGGTTGGCTATAGCTGTGCGAGAATCGAAAAAGTCATGTCACCTCTTGGGATGTTAGCACCCTTTGATAACTCCTTACCCGAGAGGTCAGTGACGCCTACAGTGAGAGGCTCATGAAGGAGATTCTAAAAAAAAACAAAGATGCTCGCATCTGGAACGCTCTTGAAAACTTGGGCGTTGAGGACGGGGAAGATGACGGAGAGCCATGGGAAGACACCAGGGGTCTGGAAAGGTACGCGGCGTACGCGACAGAGAAAGGGACGTCAAATAACCGCTAACGTGGTAGTTTAACTTTAGGACACCTATCTGCATGACCTAGGTAACAATGAATGTGAATTCCCCGCCAATTCGGTCATATCTGCGTAAAGTCGTGTGAGGTCGGCTGTGTTGAAAGGAAAAGTAGTGTTGAACACCTTTCCTCCAATCTAGCCCCTCTAAGAAGAAAAAAAGGTACCATTTTTTTCGTCTTTGATTCTTTTTCCCTCTAAGGGGTCCTGTGGTCCTGTGGAGCGGCTCATTTGGGAGGGAGGACGGCCCAGAGGGCGTTGATGGAATTGACAATGGTGATCATGTTGTCGTGGCAAGAGTGGTCCTTTAGGATATCTTCGTCCTTGCACTTGATGTTGAAGGAGCGAGTGTGACCCTCAACCGTCTTGTCCTTCCTGGCCAGCCGGAGCTCGAAGCGCGGGTCGGCCTTGCGGAGGGCAGTCTGAATATCGACCGTGTTGTCGTGGCATGAGATGGGGTTTTCGTGAACGGGATTGCCTTCAAAGAAAAGCTGGCAAGTGTTGGTGTGACCCTCGACGGTCTTGGGCTTCTCGTTGAGCCAGACTTTGCTCATTTTGATGGTGATTTTGCTATGTTGAAAGTTAGCTTTTGGGGGCGACTTGTTGAAACCTAGGGACTCTTACATGTGAGGAGGGTAGTTGGGTGGTTTAAGTGAGTTGAAGAGGCTGAGAAGCTCAAAGCTAGTATGAGGATGTGAAGAAGGTGTTGATGCTGATTCTCCGTTTTCTTTCTGTTCAACGTGGGGACATGGACACCTTTATATATTCGATTCCCTCTTCCTTCAAGTAGCGTCCATGGAGCGTTCGCCCTCGTAATGATCGGGAGAAGCGACCTGACACCATCCCAAATTTCCAAGTACTTTTCCATCGAGTTACGAGTTGACGGCCTTGCCCTGGCTTTGGACTAGATCATTTTTGATTAGTTGAATCCATCTCGTAGTCAAGAAATACATACTCCGTACCCACATGAGGTATGCAAAATCAAGCTGCTATTGATTTGCTTTTTTTCAATAGCCTGACATTTGTCGCCACCGCTTCTTCACGACCGCATTCCGAAAAAAAGCACAATTCGTTGAACAAGAGTCTCGAGATAGTATGAAAGGATGTACGGCAAGATTGAGCAGCCCAGTTTAGTAAAGGGCCAAGCCACCAGCTGAAATCCACGAGCGATTATGTGAGCCAATCGTCTCGCAAAAGCAAACAAATACCACAAAAGTGGCCCGAAGCGTTGCATAATCCATATACTCACCGCTTCTTTTGAGGTGATCCGAAAAGCAAATCTCTGCCGATCGCAGCCCAAATCTGGAGTTTACACTTCCGAGCTCATTCTTCCCCAGTTTGAATTTGCCCCGTAACAAGCCAGTCGAGGCGAAAGGCGGGACGGACCGTAAATAGAGCTCTCCGTATGGCGAAGCTGTAAAGACGCTAACAACCGACAGTCATTTTCCCGATTTGAGGCGGATTCCGACTCAGGTGCAAGGTGACCCCGGGTTGCCCATTAGCATCTAATCGAAGAACAAATACAGATTATGTTGTCGCCTGGAGAAGAAAATTGTACCAACAGCGGAGCACCATATTATGCAATTGGGTCCAACGCGCAGTGTGGCCATGAATTTTGTCTAGACTGCTATGTGGATATGCGGCCAAAACATAGCCGCTTAACTAGGTATTCTTCGTAAACATCCGTAGATCTGTACACGGGTGAGTAGGTAGTTACTGGTAGTTACAACTTACGCCCCCAAACCCCACGTTCTACCCTTTTACTGATACGAACGACCGCAGTTCAAAATTGTTTCTCGTGATCTCATTGGCGGGGAGGGGGGACGATCGTTGACAAGATCAATATGCACTGTTGTGCGAAAACGCGACCATGCAGCCTTCGAGGATATGGCTAGCACGTACCGTTCTGGGCGGTATGTCCGGATAAGGGAATGCATTTTCAGTGCTCCTTAGCATTGCAAAACTACGTAATCCAAATCTTGGCAGACAGGTCCAACTGCAATGCACATGTGGGCGAGAAGGTCCAGATCGACCTGGCCGTCATCACTTTGGGCATTCTCATGGAAAATGACCCTTGGTCTTTTTTGCTTCTTTTGTCGGTTTGGATGCCACTTTGCATACTCCGTACACCACCAATCGAAGAATTGCCTATTCCTATTTTACCACGGCTACATCAAACGCTTGCAACCCTTTTCTCAACCGGTTTGCCACCATTCACAGCGCCGAGCGTATACGTCGCCAGGCCCAAGCGCTCCTATTCCTATTCCAAGCGAATACGTCCCCACCCAATCAAAGGGGATCTTACTTGAATGTGCGTATGCGAAGACGGTTTCGCTGTGCCACGAGGGTGCCAAAAACGACACAGTTGTGTGGTTTCCCCCTTTCCCCTCTCGCATCGATTTCTTCTGCTATCCCGCTTCCTCAGCTGACCATTGAAAGCTCGTCTGCGGGGGCGAAGAGCCAGGGCGAGTAGCCAGCAGAGTATGCACCTTGACCGGAAAGGAACGCGGAAATTGGAAATCACGAGAAAAAGGCTACCTAGTTCGGGAAAGCAGCCAAAGACAATGTCAGTCACAGGAGACAGACTGAGTTCAGACAGCAGTGATGCCAGTTGTACAGGATGGGGCCTCGGAACATTATTCTATGAATGAATCACTAAAGTCACGGCCACTAGAGCCAAGTCCTGCCTTACGGGTAGCTTGCGATGGCGCGCTGATGCGAGACATTGAACCCTGAGATTCTTTATTTGCGGCTACAAGCGAGTATTGACGGAGCTACCTCCGCTGCTCCCTGGGCGACAGAGCAATTATAGACTTTACCCAAAGCTTAGTAAAGCGTAATGTACTCTAGGACCAAGAAAACGCGCTAATGCAATGCACAGTGACCCAACTACGCCACTATGCACATGCCAAGATGCGTCTTGGCATCTCCGTTGCTCTATTTGCGATCGAGAAAGAAGCAACCTCGAGGTTTCTGGCCACTTTACTCCTCTTTTTCCAAAAAGAGATATCAAAGTTAGCTGTAGCCTCAGGCATCCCGTGTCTGAGATGCATCAACGAGCAGAGAGTGAGTGGTTCTAGCTCTTGCATGATGGAGTGTGATGACGAAGACATGAACGCCGTGCATTTTGATTCGCGGCTTCAAACTGGCCCTGGCCAGCCAACCAAGACAACAAATTTTACATTGCAGCAAAATCTGCAAGTCCGCGGTGATCGTACCGATAGTCACTGAAACGGCGAGCAGGGCCGCAGATGTGGACGTGAGGGGCAAATCACTGGTGATGCGTCACTGCAGCGTACGGTACAACGTGCGTCGACTCTGTCTGTTGCTGTAAACCCGACGGATAAAACAGTTCAACACAAATCACTGCGAGTACGGTGTCTGCCCTTTCAATGGCCCGTAATGGATACTGATGTGGTGTGGGAGCTTTTTGAGCAGCGTCCTGGCGGGTCAGAGGAGCTCAACACGTTCGCTAGTAGTTGCCGGACCTGTATTCGGAATTATTCCATCCATCGAGAATTGAGCACTGAATGGGACTGGACTCCCTTTTGTATGAGAAAAGCTGATACCCTAGTCGATGGGAGTGCTCACATGACCATAGTAATTGTGCGTCTTTTGCGAGTCGGTTTTATGCTGCGGTCACGTTGGGCAGTGATTTAGGGGTTTTTCTTCAATTCAGGCGAATTTCAACCCAGATGCGTGAGTGGGCTTCTGATTGGGAAGGGAATGCGCTTAGCAAAACTAACGACTGCGAGGCGAGTGGTTTTTTGTCTCACCTCACTCGCCAAATGTCAGGTGCAAACCACCAAAGCTGTCGTCGGTTTCCATCGAATGTTATTCCAAGACTTGACTTGCCTCTCTGCTTATACTGAGGATCCTCGCGATGAAACAATGCTCCACAACACAACCATCCGGCAAAATTTCCCGAGAACTGGGATTAAGCTGTTGAACTGATCATCCCGAATGGGCTGGTTTTGACGTCTCAATAAGGGTTCCCATGAACAAGACCCCTGTGCGAGTCCGTGCCGCCTGGGGTCGAGGCTTGTCATCGTATGTTCTTCAACGTCAATCGAATGTTGGGCGACCCTGAAACCGTCGGAACTTGCGATTTGCCCCACTTGGATTTTGTTTTCGCCCAAGATACCGCGGACTTGGTCCAACATTGCTCGAGAGAATTTTTTAGGAAAACAGTAGAGTGATGCCATTTTCCACCGCCACTTACGACCGGTTGGGGAGATTTAAGAGCCTGGAAAGTTGTCGGATACTCGTCTAGGATGTTGTACATGTGGATCGTGTCTAGGTAGACAGCTTCCAAGGAATGACAGGCGCATTTTGTTGCCTTTGAGATTTTATATATAGGACTCAAGTACTGCATTGCACCGCTCCTTCTACCTTAAAGTCCCATTCCCGCAACCAGTTTGATCCACCAGGACCCCGACATTGAGTGACACACCTTATCCCGGCAGCCTCCGATACATCCGCACCTGGACCACCCATATAAACTGATGCCTCCTCGACCCCAAACATGAACCGCGCCAGCAGTACCAACCCACGCTCCGGCAAAAGCGCCTTTCCACCTCCTCTGAACCTCAACAAACGCAGCCCGCCAGCGACGGCATCGAATGCAACCACTAGAGCAGGCGAGAAACCAACCAAGGACAACGCAAAACCGAAGAGCGATTCAAAAACAAAGGATCAAGACAAGATGGAAGACGACTACGTAGACGTTACCCCAGCCAGCCCCGCGAGCGCCAAGCCGGCCCCCAAGGCATCGACGCAGTACTCCAACAACTTCAGCAAGGCGGACGCGCGGTTCAGCACGACGGCGCAGTCCAGCTACGGCGCCTTTGACCCGCTCGACTACGCCGCGTCGGAGGCGGCGCCCCCTCTGCCGACGGGGGAGAACGGCGAGGCGAGCGAGGAGGTGCGGCGGCGGCGGCTGGAGGAAAAGCAGCGACGCGAGGAGGAGTGGGAGGAAGAACAGGCGCAGCGCAAGCGCGAGCGCGAGAGGCTGGCGCAGGAGCGGCGGCAGAGGGAGATTCAAGAAGAAGAGGAGAGGCGCAGGCGCGAGTGGGCCGAGGAGGAAGAGCGCAGGAGGAGGAGGGAGGAGGAGGAGGAGTTTGACGAGGAGATTCCGCGCCGGCAGAGCCCGCCTCGGCAGGAGCAGTACCAGCGACGGCCGTCCGGGGCGGACAGGAGGAACTCGTACGCCAGACACTCGTTCCACCGTCAGAACGACAGTCGGGACTACAGGAGGTACAACAGCAACAGCAACAGCAACAGCAACAACAACAGTGGCAACGAGGAGGAGAACGCAAGGGGTGACCCCCGACGAGAGAGGATCAACATCAACATGAACGACGCTTGGCAGTCGTGGACCTCGATGGGTGGCGGTAGAGACGACCGCGGAGGGTTTGGGATTGGAGGGACTCCGGGCTTTGGCTTGTTTGGTGGTCAGAGGGCAGGATTTGGCCCGGTGGGCAATCTGCCCGTCACCCAATTGCCCGGATTGGGAGGGTTTAGAATGTTTGGACTGTAATTCATACAGTGCGTGTGCTGGTGTTGCTTGTGATTTTCTTATTTTTCAATCGACGCATAGGTAGCGTAGAATTGTCAGTTGACCTGACAACGTTTGTAATAACACATGTGCCATTCAGGCCCTCACAAAAAGCTCGTGATGTCACCGATGTATACCCAGACCGTTGCAGTGACGAGGCCCGATTACCTGGGTGTCCGAAATTGGTGATTTTAGGAGCTGGATCCATTCACTCAGTACTGTACCTATTTCCCCTTTGGGTAGGTACCTACCTAGGTATTATGGATAACAAGGGCAAGACGCAAAACGTGCAAACAGAAAAAGTAAGAAATACATGCACAATCAAGGTTTTCTAGTTTCTACTCTTTATTGAATTTGAGGAATTTTCGAGGGGCTGGTATCTACCTTAGGTAGGTACGTGCCAAAGGCGATAAATTATGCATGGACAGCCCAAACCAACAAAATTGTCAGTTCTAGTATCATTTCTCAGGATACCCGAGTCCTGTAACATGATGAGTCTTCTTTTTTTTACTGTCTTACTTTCAAATCGTATGCAGAAGTGTGCATGCATTCCATCGCCTTCACGGCTTGTAGAACACGATGAATCGAGGACGTTGCAAACTGTGCGACTAGCTTCGTTATTCGCCCAGAAATAGTACCTAAACTTACTTTGAAAGACTTGCAGACCGGAACTGTAGGTAGGTAGCTATGCACATGTATGGACATGCATGTCCGATACCCAACGTTCCTTCTCCCTGGCAACCAAACTGATTCTTTTATATATAAATGATCCTTTGCCCTGGACTTTCTGGGGAGGAGTGATGGGTTGCATGGACTTTCTCCATTCTGCTTGTCAGCTCTGATCATCCCTATAAAAGAAGGCTTTCCCAGACGTATTCGACTTTGACTGTCAGCTCTTCATCTTGCCTGGACATCAATCATCATACATACCAATCATTATCAACCATTTACAACGAGCAAGTCGATCTAGACTTTACAATCACCGCACACTGCACTCCAACACCGTCGTCCATCCTCCAAAATGTCGTTCAACACTCAAAGCTCGACAACCACCAACAGCACTGGCCAGCAACCAGGCCTTCAAAGCTCATACTGGAGGGCAGAAAAGCCCTCGTATAGCCCATACCAAGCCGGGGACGCCTTTGTCAACCCTCTTATGCTGTCAAGCCCACAGCACAAGACCTCGGAGCCCTCTCCAGACTTTGCCTCTCTATTGGCCTCCGCCGCTGCCGCAGCCCAAACCCAGCTGGCCACGACGGACAACATCGATATTGACATCGATGGCCACATCTACAGCGATGGCCACACCAGCAGCGACGACAACATGAGCGACGTCGGCGGCGACGAGAGCACGGGCGCCACGGCCATGCCCGACACGATCGACGAGCTGGCCACGTATTCGGACGACGTGGTCGGGGCGCACGCGGGGCTGCTCCCCTACCTCGCCGGCCGGTACACCAACCCGGGTCTGTACCTGCAGCTGGCCCGGGTAGCGTTCCTGAGGCAGGGGAGGGAGCGACCGCAGGTGGAGTGGCCCAGGGTCGAGATAGAGGCGGAGACGCCGGTCGTGGTGGAGCGCAGGCGGGGGCAGTCGCTGGGGGCGATCCTGATGCGGCACAAGCTCTCGTTGCTGGAGGAGCAGCTGGCGCGGCTGGGGCAGCAGCAGCTACCTCAAGAACAAGAACAGGAGCTTGGTGGGGGGCAAGACACGGAGGCTGGTTTTTGGGATGGGCAAGAGTACCAAGAAGACCAAGTGTCTGGTTTTAGAGTGGACGAGGATGGCGACGTGGAAATGGAGGATGCTTGGCCGTAGAGACGTGTATTCCAGCGAGTGACAAAATTACCAGCAATATGTGTGATACAAAGACATGGGCGCTCTTGCCGATTTCTGTCCAGTGTCCCAAACAACCATCCAAGTAATGTCTTTTCCTTTCATCCTCCACCGCCTGCTCAAGCAGCGAGCCATTATAAGTTATGACAGGTTCCAAGACTTGGCTTTCTGCGAAAGCCGTATTCATTATCATCATCATTGTCATTGTTGTTAGTAGTAGGCGCAGGTGGAGGACCAGCGCAATCATCCCGCCAAATTTCGTCGGGAATGTCTCAGTCACCTCCACCAACAACGATTCCGCTTATGATATCGGGCTCCTTGCAGATATTTCTGGGTTTCCCGCACGAGCCACATTTGCCTTGATCTTGTGACCACTTTGTTTCTGCCCTATTGCTTTTCTTTTTGGCTAGAGAAACTTTACAACGCGCCTTTATTTCTCTTTCTTTTTCCCTAAAATGACCCGTGGTTCCGGCTCCTCGGGATTTGAATTGCCATGACACTTTCCGTGGTTGCGGCCCAAAGGTGCTTTGACTTGGTCACCACTGATGCGGAAATGCCGGGGCTTGGCGTGAACAGCGTTCGAACTGCCGCAATTCCAGATGCAATGCCGACATCGACAGGCACAGTCAGGCAGGGCCGATCTCGTTATGCCATGGCCAGGAAGTGGGTGACATCAAAAACCTTAAACAATTGCGTTTTTGCTGAGAAGAGCAAAACAGTGAGAGACGAACTAATTGCAACCAAAGAAAAAACAATGAAAAAAGGAACAAATGCATCAAGGAATGCTGAATAGTTGATCAATGATGAGAGGGAATGTTGTCTATCTGTGAGTAGAGACGATAAATCTGGTATGGGATTGATGGACTCCCACTGAAAGTGCTGACTCACAGCCGTCATACTCGGCTCCAACCGAGATATTAACAATTCCACTTGGAACAGCGTCATTGCTCACACTAGTGCAGATTATGGATCTGGGCCTGACTTGGGGCATGAAAAGCATAATTTTGGATCTGGCTCGGCTATGATAACAGCAGATACATATGAATATTGCCCATTATTATACACGGGGAAAATGCCGCACGTGTGCACCAAGCATGAATTAATAACATCGAGACATATGGCCCAAGATTGATAAAGATACTTCATAGCCCGATGCACATTTCAATAATAAATAGCTCAACATCCCGTGCAATCTTATAAAGACCAAAACTAGTCGATATCAGCCCGAAGCCTTTCCTTATCCCAACTTTCCAGCCATCTCTCTCTGCAATCTGTTCGGCGGTACAACTCACTTTACATCACGGCATTCAAGAAAAGTCCACCGAAAAAGCACCATTACCCGCCACTTTACTTATCAAGCCCATTCAGATTTGTCATTGACGACTGTCTGTCATGCATCTCGAGCAAATTATCTTGGTCGCCGCCAACCTGGCCCTTTTGCCGGTTGTCAATGCCATGGGAGGGAAACGAGTTCACCCAGCCATCACACCCGTCACAGAACCGCACCATAACGGCTGCCTGGTCACACTCCGCCGGCGTACGATCGGCAGACTGGACCCAGTCGTGGGCGGCGCAGCATGTTGTATAAGACTCAATCATTCGAGAACGATTAGGGAGTACCTGGTTACCGTCGGTGATCATTGTTATGATGTTACCGCCGACAATCTGCCTGCGAACTGGTATACTCATGCTACACCCGCGGAATGCCCCGATGTCCTCGGCACGGAGTAAACCTGTACCATGCGCAAGTTTAGATTATTTCCTACCCTAGCCTCAATGAGCTGTTGCGGCTGAACCCACTTCTGAACTGAACTAGGGTTATCAAACTGTGTTGAAGCTATAATCGATCTCCAAGAATTCAAAGTTAACTAAAGCTTGGTTGCTTTTAAATAGATTTAGAAGTGATTCCCTTTACAGGGGGATGAGCGTGTCATATATAAACCATATCCCAAAGGTGATTTCCCTTAATTTGTTCAGTCTGTGATTCTCATCTGATGCTGTATATATTGCTGAAACTAATTCTTTTGCCGCTTGTTTGCGGTTGCGAAACTCTGCTTTTTCTATTCCAGGGCCCTACTGGTGGCTTCTTCTGGGTGGGTGTTATTAGAAGGGGTAGGAACAACACCTTGTCTCCTTAGTACCAAGGCAACCCTTTGGCCGTAACAGTCATATGGTATTTATTTGGTTGAGTCGCGCATATTTTTGTTAATGGTCGTTGGTAATAACCAATCATGTTCAGTGTTAAATACTTGGTGCAAAGATCGAAATACGATGCCTAGTTTCATTATGTGATAATAGGTGAAATAATAACTCGGTTTAGCTAAACATAGATATCATGCGTAAATACTATGTTTGAACTTTTACGCTTATTTCAACCTCCGGGCGGACGAGTGGTTTCGCCGAGAAAGTCTTGGGCTGACGATCGGTCAGCTACTCCACCAACCGGATTGCTTTGTATGGTTGCCTCGCCAAACTTGACATCCTTCTTCCGGGGATTCAATGTTAAAGGGTAAAATACCCAGCATTATGGCATATAACTTGTAAATGGATAAATGTCTTTTAGTGTCTAGTTCTAATTTGCTTTGCCGATTTCTGGCCATTTCCGATGTCTTCCTCACAACTGCGCTTCCTCCCTTTCAAAACAAACGCATTTTGGGCGCTTTCCTCAGGCGCAGTACCATGCGAGGCGACAGACGCTACCGACACAAAGGAACCAGCTAAACTTGGCACTCCATTCAATTTTGCAGTGGGGCTCCAGGAGCGCCGACGGCCGCGACCCCGCCGCTCCATGTCTTCTTCCTCGTCCCCCGAATCGTTTTCCTCGTCATCGGACCCTTTATCATCCCAGCCAAAGTTTGGCTGATCACACAAGTCTCTGTCTTGAGATAATAAAGCCCTTTTTCTTGGACTGGCGCTTCGGCTTCTTGTACCCACCGGCTCAAATATTTGGGCTATGCGGGCTACAGTATTCGCGGAACAGGTGTCTTCTTTAACGCAGCCGGCTGCCTTGTCCCATGTTCGCACCACAACCTTTCCGTCACCGCTGAAGAAAGTCATTATTTCCTCGTGGAACAATGCCCAAGCGAACCGGGAGAAAAGCATTTCTCGGGAAAGGCCACAAAGAGGCTGCTGGGTCAAGCGGTTGTGGTACGTGCTAACGAGCTGGACGGAGCGTTGGGGCTGAAGTATATGAATTGCAATCGCAATCGCTGGCGATGACGATTGCGAGGTCGATGGCAGCGATGGTCTTTTGGGGACGAATACATAGCGATTGCGGTCGAACAGAAACTGCAAATCCCTGCGCAGTAAAATAAGGTTGCTTTCATCATCGATTGGGAGATGTGACATGGGGTTCTGGACATATCTGATAAGGAAATTAGCGGTGTGTAGCAAGAGTCTTGTGGGACAGGCAATCGCTGGGAAGGTTGGAAATAATGCTTTGGAAGGTAGAGCAAACGATACTGCCGCATCTGATTCGAAACGAATCAATACTTCTCGCTATAGGGTACCAGATGCGCTGTTTTGCAAGCGTCTGTTGCACCGCTAATGCGGCAGCTGCCATCTCGCTTAATCGCGGCCTGTTTTCCGGTTCCCACGCCTAACATAGCGTTCAGAGGCTCGTGTGCGGGCAATGTAACATGGCGCCATGGCTCGGGGAGATTGGAATGTGGGAATCGCCAATGTTGAAAGGATGCGTAGACTGGGTACTGTTCTACGCTGGCTGCTACTAGGCCAAAAGGGTTAGCGATATCCTTTTAGGAAGAGTTGGCTGGTGCTCACCTGGATCAATGCCTTGGTCCGAAAGGCGACGACACCAGAAGTACACGCTCCCGCGCAAGATTCCATCTGCCGGGCGTTCAACGGCGGAGAGGCTACCCGAACTTGCGTCGGACTGCACAGCGAAAATTCCCTCGTCCCAGCTGACGGTCGTGACGACGGAGCATGCGGCCCTCGCAACGTCAAGGTCAAGTCCATTCCAATTGTCGCCATCGGTCGCGCTCAGCTGGAGCAGGTCGGGTGCTGAGGCCGGGTAGGCCGGGTGTCGGATACGGATAACGTTGTACCTGCCTCCATTCTGGTTCGCTAGCGACTCAGGCGCTGACAGCGGCTGGCGCAAAAATGGAGTGGACATTACCGTCGTTGCAAGGTGTGGTCACGACTGATCGTTGGTTGCCAGCGACGCATCGTGTCGGCCTGCGTTCGCATGATTACTTACTAATTAGCCTGAGGTCGCCCCCAGCAACGTAACGAGGCATTGTCGTTGGTGTTGCTTTATAATTTAGGCACTCAGCCGCACGTGAGTGGTGGGGGTGGATGGGGCGACGCAACGCCCGTGCATGTTCGCAGTGGGGCCAAATTTAATTAAGAGAATAACGCGCTTTGCAAGGGATAACGCGACTGCCGTTGAAAAACCCCAGCTCGTATCTTGGTCTCTTCAACCAGGGTTAAGTAGGGCAATAACAATTTAGGGCATTTCAGCGCAGTTCAGTGCAGTTCAGTGCAATTCATTGCGGCTCGAAGTAAATCTAGGGACGCGTCCCAAACCGGAAATTTTGCGTATCGAGATTCGGCGCAGATATTATCCTGTAATAGGGCCCACATGGTTGTATTTAACAGAACGTTGTTGTAAAATAGCCACACCCTAAAAGTAATCTTTCCCAAGGTTGGGCTTTCACGTTCCTTAGGCATGATTTTTTTATAAAAAATAAGAAATATGAATGAAAAACGACGATTGGTTTGTTATGACCTACTACACAGGCTCGGTGGGCAGTGCTACGGCGTTTATATGGCACTTGTAACGGCCAGGTTCATAGTGGAGAATCTCAATGTATTAGGCACTGGGTAGGACCAACGAAGATTTTCAAGCGAAGAAAAGAGAGAGAGAGAAAAAAAGAGAAAAAAAGAAAAAGAGAGAGAAAGAGAGAGTGAGAATGGACGATGTGCTGAGAGAAGCGTTTGGATCCGGAATAGCGGACCCAAGGCTTAGCCTGGCTGTCTCTGCCAGCGGCATGCCTGACGGGGTGGAGTGGTGATTCTCAGGGCAGGTCTGGGGACCTGATACGCACAAGACTTGCCAACCTGACACCAACAGGAGCCGCGATTCGCTGGACTTTATTCTACGAGATCTTTTTGTATTTGATCAAGTGACACTGCTCAACGGGTTAGGAACCTTTTTGCAGCAGCAATCAGGGTTGCTCCACCTACCCTGGAACTGATGGAGCCACGAATTCCGGCTTCGAAGATTGTTTAGGCAAGCGCCTCGGCCTGGATGGTCATCTGGCATTGGCTTCAGCAGGAGCGACATTAATTCCTTGGGTCTAGCAGGGACCCAGTGTGCCGGTATTTGTTGCCAAGGAATGGTAGGTTTCCAAGGACTCGACCTTGCTGCACAGCATAGAAACCTGGGCCTCCGGTGCGGTCAGCAAGGCCTTTTCCCAAACACCTCGAGCGCCACATAGTCATCCGTAAACGGGAAATTAGTGCCATCACTAAAGCGCGTCGTAATGATCCTGGCGAGCTGGTGACATGCCGCCCACTTTACAACGGCCTTGACAAAAGAAAAGGGCAAATATATAGCGGATGCTTGGCGCCTTTTCATGGTACAACGTTTAGTAAAGGATGGACCATTCTATAATACAGTCGACAATACAGCTCTCTACCTACCTGCCTTAATTATCTATGTCACATCTGACATGTTTATAATGCGCTAGTAACGGACCAACAGTAACCTTGCAAGTTACAACAAAACCCCTACAATCTTCAAATATTAAATCCAACGGATCAACGCAGCCAGAGCCAGCAGCACCAACAGTAAGTAGCTCTCCTCTAACTATGTCTTGGGTCAGTAAGATAAACGAAGGGCTATTTTTGGCTTCTCCTGGGGCTATGGCCTAGGTACCTACACTAGTAGAAGTAGCCTTATTTTCAACTATGGGTCATCTTTGGCAGGTTTGCGCCACAATCCACATCATTGGCGCAGCATATATGCCGACACCGCAACGATGGGCAAGCCTGGGGTTTTTTTCTTGGGCAGGGCTTGTCCTTAATCCGGAAGTCGCAACAAGATCGGGCCGCAACGGCGGGCAAAGGAACAAAGGCTATGGCGAGAGAGACCAAAAGGATGCTTGCAGCAGTAAAGCCCATCTTGTCGAATTCTTGGTGATGGTTATCCGGTTTAGCCTTTGAGGGCTGTTGATCATCAATTGTTTTACCCCAAGGGCGGAGTGGAATTCAGTGCGAAGCTGGTACAAAGGAGCAAAAACCAATAAGCGATGGGAGCTTCACGTTGAAATCACGCAAGGAGTCAAGGACGCCTTTTGCCTAAACTACGAGATTGGACGGGTCTTTTGAACAGAGAAGCAACGATAAAGGGTAGTAAAGACACGCTTCCTAGGAGCGACGACTCGGATAACCGACTACTTCTGGCAATGGCGGCTTGGCGAACACTGTCATCCTCCTGTCGTGGCTAAAATTAACCAGTTTTGACAATATTTTATCGGAATACTCCTGGGGGATGCTGGCCTCAATAATAATTTGGACTATATATCCTGGTTGGGGTGGCTTGATGATCCAATGTGGAAGGAAAATTAAATTCTTTTAATGCACTTTCCTCCACCAAGGCAGGGGTCATAAAAATAAACCGCAATGGGCTGCACATATAAAAGAATTTGCCCTGTTCCTGTCGAGTCATATTACGTATATTCTTCTTCATGCATCGCAGCCAACAGGATCGACATGTGGAGAGGTGGGGGAATGCAATGCGGAATCCCATAAAACGAGAATCATATCTTATCAATCATTGGTCATCGCCCAAGCGAATATGCTTGTTGGTTGAAAATATCTCCTCTGCAGTTTGACTTATTTTTTCTCGAGAGAGAAAACTGATGAAAACAATTCCAACTACTGCGGGATGACATGCTCCGTCGCATCGACTCCTTGCCTCCACCTATACTTGGACGTAACATGCTCATCAGGGGGAAACGTTTGGCCCTTCCTGCCGTAGAAATTCTCCCGGTATGTGCCCCCAGGAACAGCATAGTCGTCCCAGAACAAACCTCTGCTTCGTAGCTCGGGAAGTAAGAGCTCAATGATGTCCTTGAAGGACTGCGGAAATACTGCGTATGCCTGGAGATTTTCATCAGTAAAAAGTGGTCATCGATCCGGCGTCGCTCATGAAATGGCCACTTACAAAGTTGAAACCGTCCACGTCGGCTTCCCTTATCCATGTCTCGAGGCCGTCGGCCACCTGGGCCGCGGTGCCTACGAGTAAAGGCCCATTGCCCCCAATGCTGATGTGCTCTGCCACCGTGTGCTTGGTCCACTTGGAGTTGACTGGCGAGAACTTGGCATAACCCTCGACGGTCGACCTAACAGTGTTTCAGCATGTATGCCAGTGGCGTTTGTCGTGGAGCCGAGACAGACTCGAAAAGGAAATACAAGGGACAACAAAAGAACTCACCGAACCGCATTGCTCTCCACCTGCCGCAACTCCTCCTCGTCGCCGTACTGATCCAGATTGATCCCGGTCCACCCGCAAAACAGAGCAAGCGCACCCTCCAACGACGCGTATTGTCTGTAGTCGCGCAGCTTTTCCCTGGCCTCGTCCTCGGTGCGGCCGAGGATCACGGTAACCAGGGCCAAGACCTTGATGCTGTCGGGATCCCTCCCGTACTTGTCCCTGGCCAACCTGCGGATCTCGGCGATGCTCGCGGCGGGGACTGCGGGGGAGTGTGCTGACACGAAGATGGCCTCGGCGTGCTGGGCGGCAAACTCCTTGCCGGCCCGCGATGTGCCGGCCTGCAGGAGGAGGGGGGTGCGCTGGGGGCTGGGCTGGACGATGTGGGGGCCCGGGACGGTGAAGAACTTGCCCTCGTGGTTGATCTGCCGGACGAGGGAGGGATCAGTGTAGATGCCTTTTTCGCGGTTGAGCTGCACTGCGTCGTCTCGCCAGGATGAGTTGAACAGTTTGTACATGACCTTCATATACTCCTCGGCTTGGGCATATCGGTCGTCATGCTGATGGCGTTGTTTGTAGAGCAGAGGTCAGTCCTGTGGTGGTACTGATACAAGAGTGCCTAGGTAGGTAGCTAGATAGGTGGGTATTCAGACTTACCTGTGGCTGCTCTGTCTTTCCGAGGTTGCGTGCGGCCGAGTCGAGATAACCAGTTACAATCTACAAAGGTGGGAGGGGTCAATCTCTACCAGCTTTTCGGGAAGAACAGGGAGCAAATTGTCTGTGAAAGCTTACATTCCATCCGACTCTTTTTCCAGTTAGTACATCTACACTAGGTCTGGTATGCACTAGCCCATAAAGCCCAGGACAAAAAACTCACCGGCCCTTGGTCAGATGATCGACAGTCGATAGCCTCCTTGCCAAATGAAACGGCTGCTCGTATGTGGTGGAAGCAGTGACTCCGAAACCAATACTCTTTGTTGCAGCTGCCATGGCCGGCACTACCGACAAAGGTTCATTGACTGGCCACTGGGCACCAGAAATGATGGCGGGATCCAACGAATTTTTGTAGACATCGTAGCCGCCTAGAGTGAGAACATGTTGAGCGATACATCACCAAAAGGTATCCGGCAGATACAGAATTAACAAACCTAGAACATCGGCAATGAAGATGCCATGGAATTTGGCCTCCTCCAACAGTTTGGCGAGCCGGACCCAGTGGTCTACGTCGTTGAAGCGCCAAGACTCGTCTGCAGGGTGTCGCCAGAGGCCTGGGGACTGATGACCACTGCCTGTTTATCATGAGTTACCTTTGCCGCAATTCCGGCGATAGGCGATTAGTATTGGTACTGCTTGCTTGCTATTCTCTAAAATGCTCAGGATTGATGGTGGCCAGGGGGCTGCTCCTGGATCGGAGAGGATTTGCTTACACATTTCGACGAATGCATTTATCACCAGCTGCTTCTTGCGTGTGGCGGCGCCGTTATGGAGGGACATCTTGTTTATGTGTTTGTTTGTTCTTGCCTCTCTGGTTCCAAGCTTTGGTACGTATTAGGGTTTCTGACGGTTTGTCGATGCACCGCACTGCAGAAGAGCTGACCCGACCAGATAGGAGCAGCCCCTTCGACTTCTTCTGATTTTCATGACAGGATAAAAGTAACAAGCCAATCGTCATCTTTATTAGATATCCAATATACATTTTGTTAGGTTTTCCAAGGCCGATGATCGGTAATAATTTTGGAGCTTTATCGGAGAATTCATCTTGTTTCCCCAAGTGGGGAAATGGCGCAATTCTCCTGGCGATGGTGTGCACAACGTGGAGCTCGACGCGATCCTCGTCCAGCACCGATGGCTGGGACCTACCTTGGTTTCCCCGTCGAGATTCCAATGCGATAGCTGGGTATGTATGTAGCAATGATACATAACAAAACGAATCAAAGGCGAGCCCCTCAAAATAAACTGCACTATTGGTCGATAAGCACAAACAGGATGGCGTCATCAAGACAAGCCCGGGATGCAAAATCCACACCTTGGGATTAATAGCAAAGTGTAACTGCTCTTGGTTGCCTGATTGAGTGGGAAAAGCAAGAAAGGCAAAAAAAAAAAAGAAAACATCCAGTACCATCATTTCAACAAACACCCTCGACAAAAATGGCAGCCGCATCGAGTGCCTGGTCTGCGATTCGTCGCTTCTCCGTAAAGAATGGAAAAAGAAAGCCACAAGCCCATGGCGCGGATGGAAGGCTAGCTCTGGCATCCAATGCGGAAGAGACGGCGGACCAGACGGCTTGCGTGCCTGAGCTGCAGACAGTGTTGCTTCTACACCAGCCAAGACAGCCCTACACAGTCACCCCTGACTACCCAGTTCCTGAGCTGAGAGGTGATGATGAGGTGCTCATCAAGGTTCATACTATTGGCTTGAATCCACTTGATTGGAAGGCACCGTAAGTAAACCATGTTCTTTGTCGTCCATTTCTGCCCACTTGCTGGCAAAAATAGACTTGACTTACAGCTTGTCAAACTCCAGGGACTTTAATTTTGCCATTCCAGAACTGCCGTACATATCAGGCAGGGAGTTCAGTGGGTCTATTGCAAAGGTTCAGGGTACGGCCAGTAGATGGCGCGAAGGTGACAAGGCAAGTAGTCACCCGACCCCGACTGTACACGTCAAAAGAATCCAGCAAGTAGATTTAAAAAAAAAAACACCTCAACTGACCAACCCAAAAACCCCCATATCACAACAATAGGTCATCGCTATATCGACAGACTATCGCGATAGGCGGAAAGCCGCATACCAAGAGTATGCCATTGCTTTGGACTACAATGTTGTCAAGATCCCGTCCAGAATATCGACGGAGCAGGGTGCCACCATAGGCGTCGCATACGTCGCCGCGGTGCTGGCCCTGGGCGTGTCGCTAGGCGTCGACTTTAGTTCTGTCGCCGGTGGCCCAAACCTATTCCAGCTGGTGAGGGCGGAAGGCTCTCGTAATCTTCCAGAGGATGTCCGAGCCGAGTGCCTCGACGGAGTTCAAAGCCACGAGAGGGCAGTCGCCGGGGACTGGGTGGCTGTGTGGGGTGGTACGCTTTTTCACTTCTTGGGAGAGTCATGGTATGTTCTGTAGAACTGCCCGCTAACTGTCTTGTAACATCAGGCTCATCAACGTCGGCAAACTTGCTGGTGCAGCTGGCGAAGCTTGCCGGGTTGCGCGTGGCCGTCGTAGTGGACAAGGCAAAACACGGCCTCCGGCTCTCTCAGCACCCGGTACTCCGCCCCGACTTACTTATCGACAGCCACGACCCAGATAGAGCCGTCGAGATCCTACGCCGGAACACGGCGGGACGCCTGCGGTTCGGCATCGACACCAGGGACAAAGCGTCGGCGGCGAGTCTGCTCCAGGCGCTCACTCCGGGGCACAAGTCGGACGTCGACGGTGGCGGTGGTACCAAGTATAGCAGCAGCAGCTCTGTGGAGCCTCTTTCCCCGCCACACACTCCCGGGGACTCGGCGCTGCTCTCGGCCCACCTGGTCGGTCTGGCCGGTCTGCCCAAGCAGGATCCTCCCGAGGCGACTCTCTTTCATATGGTCCCCATCAAGCTCTTCCACGAGGTGCGGACCATTGGTTTTGCGTTGACGTCATGGCTCGAGCGGCTTTTGGAGCAACGGTTGGTTGTGCCACCTGAGATTATCGATGTCGAGAGCGGCTTGGATAACGTGAACACGGGTCTAGACCGAATGAGGAGGGGTGAGATTAGTGGAGGAAAGCTGGTTGTGAATGTGAACAAGGTAATCACCTGAATAAGACAGACAATAAAATGGATACTTGAGTGAAAAGAAAACAACACGGAATGGGATGCATGACATTCTCACGTTTGAAATCTGGTTTATTATCGACAAATTCAGTGGTTCAAGCACCCCCATGCGCTAGTTTGGTTTTGCAGTCTCAGTCGAATGTAATTCATGCCGTGTTTATATACAGATCCGGAAGCCTTGCTCCTCTTTACAGCCCTCCCAAAGCCTTGATAGTATGATCCTCCACGGAGCTGTCCACCACCTTGTCGCCTGCAGGGGAATGGGAGATAGCCTCGACACCCGTCGACTTGTGCACACCAAAATGGCGGAGCACCAGCCAAGCAGGATATATCGAGACGGCCCACATGCCAAAGTTCATGTAGACGCCGCCAACCTCGCCGAATATCGTCAAGGACGACAAGCCGTACGACAGAGCCTGCCATGCAGATTCGGTGCCGCGCAAAAGGGCTGCGTAGCGAATGATGTCGGGTTCGTCTTGGCTCAGGTTGTGGATGAAAAAATATCTTGGGTTGGAGTGGAGGGTCAGTTTTGGGTCCAAGCTGTAGCCAGAGGTGACGTGTATAGTGTTGATCATCATTTTGGTCCATATATCGAAGCCAGGAAGAAGGTCGCAGAACAATGCAACTTACAAGAACATGTAGTTCAGCTGGAATCCAATTGTAAGAAGCAGAAAAACTGCAAATCCCTGGCCAAAGTCGTCGTCTACCCAGTCGTACGTCGGTCGAGTTCGGTGGAATCTCGTCACGTTTACCGTGGCCCAGGTCCACCACGCTCCTTGGAAGATTGCAATGACCCAAAATGAGGCGCGTGATCGTACTTTGAGGGAGAATCGAGTCGAATCTAGCCAATACTGGAGTTCAAATTGAATATCAGCAAGTGATTTGATAAGCTTGAAATTATGGCCAACGAGTGATAACAATACTTACGCCTAAACCGTTACCAGCAGTAACAGCGAGGATTCCCGACAGAAATGAGGCGAGCGCTCTGGAGCGGACACTGAACCATACTGTTAAAGGACCAATGTTAGCTTGACTTTCCCCCGAGTCCAAAATCCAAACAAAACAAAAACGAGCTTACGAGCGATATAAGTGAAAAAGACGGCTTCAGCAAAAACGGCCTGCCCGATCCACAATACCAAAAGCAGAAATTTCGGAGTGAAAAACAACTTGGCTGTGGTTTTAATTTCGACCCACCAATTCTGTGTAATCGCCAGTTGGACCCTTTTCCCGTCTTTTCTTTGCACCTTGGCCGGCGGACTCAACAAAAATGCTATTAACGGCCCGGCGGACTGTATAGCGATAAAGACCAAAAACACCGTATAAGAAACCTGGCCAGCTCCGTTGCGGTCGGCGTTCAGCCCTAAATTGATGGCGCCGCCGAGGATTTGGCCGCTCAGCCGGTATGTAAGCCAATAACCGATGGCGCGGCCGCGGTTCCACGGCTCCGGGTACGCAATGGCGATAGCGGCTTCGGCCATCCAGAAAACGCCGGCGGAAATACCGCAGAGGGCGGCGCCGAGGAGCACGAACCATTCGTTGCCGTAACGGTTGTTGGTGTAGAGGCCTGCTGCGTAGGGGGCGTAACCGAGTCTGGTTTGAAATGCGGTTAGAGGGAAAGGACGAGAGTAGCGTCGGTGGTTTGACTGACGTTCCGAATATAAGCGCCCCCTTGATACCGATAAATCTAACAATGGCGCTGGAAAATAAACAGGACACCACCATTAGGCAAAAGGTGAGGGCGTTGGCTGCGTTGATCAGCTCTGGTCGGGCAGCACCGCCAGCTCCTAGAGAATTCATCGCTCCCCAGATACCGGGGGCAGCTAGATTGCAAAGGCCGAGGATGGTGACGTTTGTAAATGTTGACCGGTACCATTTTACTTGGAAGAAAATAAATGTTAGAATTAGATTGTTGAAGTTTTTCCAATTGGGTGGATGAAAGAACCCCTGGCCTACCTGGATACTGCTGGTCCTTGGGAGGTTCCTGATCGCTTTCGTGGTGAGACATGGCGATTTACGGGATGTAGCTGACCCTAGAAACTGTGAGCTGTGTGGCCAAGCTGCCAACTGACGATTTGGTGACGAACAAGTGGGAATGATCCTAAATTCCTAGTCCAACAAAGAGATCATATGCCTGACAAATGGCTGAAATCTCGCTATTATACACTTTTATTGTTATCTTGCAAGGGACTGCATTAGCGTACGCTTGTTGCCATACCTGTTTCCCAAGATGGCGATGTCGCTGCTGTTGGCAATACTAGCTTTCAACTCCTAACCCCAAATGAGTGCAACCTTGATCAAAACCTTGATACGTCTTCGCATCGCGACAAGCCCCACGTCAAGCACGCCATATGATGGACGTGATGAGTTGGGTGCAAACCAAGACGGAACGTGGGGTTTGTTTTTGTCAAGTCTGGAGAAAGCTTGATAAGCATTGCAGACGATAACAATGTACCGGGAGTTGTGCACGGGAAATTACTTGGAGATTCCAAGATGGAAACTTCAACAGAAGATAACATCACAAACTGTCATCATCCCCTGAATCCCATGAACCAACCATGCTCGTGTCTAACACGGTAGCAGGACTTGGCTTTTATGGTCACCGCAGTTAACATTTACACGCATGTTTACTCTACTCGCATAGCTCAAGTCTCGGTAACCGCGTGGCGTGTCTGAGAATGACAACAAGAAATTCCATTGTGCAAAAAAGTCGCCTATGGCAAACTCCACCAAGACTCGTGATAATCCCGTAGATCAATCTCGTCAGGCACCCGTAGGTACGAAGTCATGTCGGACCCCGGGTCCGCCTCCTTTTTCGTCCACCCATTTCCAAAATACCAAGCGAACCTATTCGCCGAGACGCCGCCCTCGCCGTCCAGATACTCATACTCCCAATCCTCCCACCTCGGCTCCCTCCGCACGGCCGTGACGTGGCCCGCACTCCCCGGCCACACGCCGTGGACGCGCCCGCCGGCCCTGCCGCCGTTGTACCACGAGCTGCAGCGGTCGGTCAGGACCGTGGTGGCGAACAGGGCGTCGCTGTACTCGACAAAGTCGTCGGCGGCCCGCGTGGTGGGCGCCATGCTCCGCACGCCCTCCCGCGCCGCCTTGCGCAGCACCTTGGCCGCGTACGTCAGCTGCACCTCGGCCGCGTGCGGCACCGTGCCCGACGGGCCCGTCCCGTGCGGCCCGCCAACGAAGAGCAGGTTCGGGAACCCCGGCGTCGCCACGCCCAGGTACGTGTAGGGGAAGCCGTGGCCGTCGCCGCCCCACACCTCCCGCAGGTCGCGGCCGTGCGCGCGCACGCCAAAGGCCGGCACGTGGTCGACGTTGGCGCCCGTGGCGCACACCACGGCGTCCACCTCGCGCAGCCGGCCGTCCGCGTCCTCGATGCCCGTCGCGGTGAAGCGGCGGATCGGCGTGCGGATGTACTCGACGTTGTCGGACGAGATGGCCTCGAGGTAGCCCGGGCCCGGGGTCAGGCGGCGGCAGTTTGGCGAAAAGTCCGGGATGAGGTGTCGGAGGAGCTCGGGCTTGGCGGCCAAGCGGCGCCGCATCACCTCGACGAACTGCGCGCGCAGCTCCGTGCTCGCCTCGGAGCCCCTGAAGAAGGCGCTGAAGCCCCGCCAGTACTTTTGCTCGAGTGCCTTGCGGAACTGGAGGTAGGCCTCGGGGTCCCGCTCAAACGAGTCTTTGAGGTGCTGTGGGTATGGCTGCGGCTCCATGGTGCGCTCGTCGCCGGCCCAGGACGTGGCGATCCAGGTCTTGTTGCGGGCGTAGTGGTCGAGCCTCCCCACCGTCTTTTGGAGGTTCGCCACCAGCTGGATCCCGCTTGCACCGTTGCCAATCACGGCCACCTTCTTCCCGGCCGGGTCGAACGACGGATCCCAGTTGGAGGCGTGCCGCAGCAGCCCCTTGTAGTCCCCTATTCCCGGGTAATCCGGCAGCTTCCAGGCGTTGAAGCGGCCGGTGGCCGTCAGCACAAAGTCTGCCACCTCGACCAGCTGCTCCCCCGTGTCCTCGTCGCGCAGGGTAATGCGCCAGACCGCCTCGGCGGCGTCCCACGAGGCGTCCTCGACCCGGCGGCCGAACCTGGCGAAGCGGTGCACGTCGTACTTGCGCGCCTGGGCCTGCCAGTAGTCCCTGATCTCGGCGCCCGGGGCGAACTCGTCCGACCAGTCCGTCTTGGGGGAGAAGGTGGCCTGGTAGACGTGCGAGGGTATGTCGCATCGCACGCCCGGGTAGACGTTTTCGAGCCAGGTGCCGCCAAAGTCCTTGTTCTTTTCGTAGATGGTGAGCTGGATGTTGGGGACCTTGGCCGGTAGCAGTATCCCTGCCAGGATGCCCGTGAGACCACCCCCGATCACTGCCACCCTCAGCGCCCTCGGCTCGTCGATGAATCTGTCGACCAGGGATATTTTTGCCTCGGGGTAGCTTTCCACCTTTTTGTTGCCTTGGGTTTCAGTTTCAGTTGCTGTCAGTTGTGGTTTTGCCGTGTCGGAGATGTTGATCGTGACGAGCTCTTCCTGCAGTGCCTGCACCAACACTGGCTGCGGAGGTGCCTCATCGGCGGCCCTCAGGACGTCGATTGCACCCATTCTGTATTTATCAAAGATTTCCTTGCTCTAGTTCTAGTGTCTGTGGTGCTCTTGACAAAATATTGTGAATAACAACTTGTCACTGGAAATGTGTAATAGTCGATGTTGGCATCTTCAATTCGATATGGTTGTACTATGTATTGGGTATTGGGATCCACTGGTACGGAATATTGCTCTATACTGCCGTAGCCTGCAATATAGCTTGAATTGCGGGACACTGACAGCTCCGCATAGTTCTAGTTGGGGTTGGTTGGTCATTTGGACTTTTGGAGCGAAACCAAAGATCACGTCAATCTCGCACCTGGTGGCACAACCCGATCGATGTAACGACGTCTTTTAATATCAGCCCCGCCCCCTCAAAATCCTATCCTTCACGCCATTTTCCTATCATTCCAACGACATGCGCCCAATATGACGTGCTAGCCGCGAAGTCGGAGCTGCTGCATAGGTAAGCAAAGATACATATGGCGTCTTATCCCTCTGGCAAACTCACCCCTGACTATGAACTTGGGGGGTTTTGATGATCCAGAATCACATGGAGATTCCTGCTTGGTTTTCGCTAAATGGGTTGATGGGTAGGGCGACCACTGAATCTCGGCAACAAAAAGGAGTCTCTTTTATCCGGGACCATAGGCCATGCTGAGATCGGATGAAAACGTGGTTTTCCAATGTTGATGTGCACTTGTCCACTTCGTTCGGTGACTAAGAGCCATGCATACTACGTCAAAGCTCGAGTATTAGATGCACTTTTCACTCTCATGCAAAAATCTCGAAAAATACTTAGTCCGCGTGGATTTGGGTGTAGGTCTGTCCATAGAAGCGAAAACAGCATAATGCACCGATTACCTGAATTCTAGAGTACCTTGGCTATGTATGTGGGTACAAAAGTAAGGCAACGCTTTTCAGGATCCACTAATCTAGGTAGACTAGTCCAACAGTTCCATGTTGGATGAGCCTAGCGAGATAAGAAATCAACACTAAGCGTAGCGCGGGTTCGAGTCAGAATTGAACAGCTGCTGGTGCATGTCCAACATCAGCTACTGCGATAGGCGGAGCCATCTCTATTGCCAGTACTGGTTCTGCAGCTTGCATGCTGACATGCTGCAAATTCAGGATTCGGTCTCTCGGATCCGTCGGTCTTGCGGTGCAACATCAAAGTTTAGATGGCCGCTAGCTATGCCCGAGCAGATCACGTGATACCGAAACTCAGGTCCAGGTGTGGAATTTTCTGTTACCTCCGGGGTGGCGCCACGCGTACGTCAACGATCTGCTAAACAACTGTTCCGGTGCTACTGCAAGGGACCGCAACTTGGCTTGCTTGTCACCCATCGACGGACCGAAACGCTAGTGAGTAAATTTCCAGATCTCAACAGCAAACTATCGCCAATTGTATCAGCCCCGGAAAATCGCCTTGAAGAACGCGGGATTCCACAATAAAATAACAATAAAAAAAAAAGAAATGGCGAACCCCACCGCCACAATCCCCCAACCAGCCATCTCACCAGACGACGCCGAGCCCACGCGTTGGTTGGACCAGCCGCTCCCCACGCCCAAGTTCGGCGACCACGGCTACTGCACCATAGCGAGCAGCGTGCGCATCGCCGCGCCGCCCCAGACCTGCCTGGGCGTCGTGCTCCACGCGCCGGGCTACGCGCCCCCGCAGGGCTGCTGGAACAACTGGGTGCGCAAGATCGCCATCACCGCGCCCGGCGCCGACGATGCCGCGGGGATCCCCGCCGAGCTGACGGGGCCCGACTACCTCTCCCACGGCGCGCGGTTCGACATGTCGGTGGTCATGGACCAGACGGCGACGTCGAGCCCGCGCGTGCAGTCGATGGACGTGACGGCCTGCGAGGCCCTGGCCGACGGCAGGACGGGCTTCCGCGTCGGCTGGACCTACTGCATGTTTGGCCTGCACTGCGAGAGGATCCAGGAGTTTGTCGACGACGGCCAGGGCGGCACCCTCTACGCCACCTGGGAGACCTTTGGTGGCGTCATCGCGAGGATCGTGTGGATGACCAACGCCGCCGGCATCCAGAGGGGCTTTGTCGAGTGGGGTCGCGGGTTGAAGGAGAAGGCCGAGGCGATGAGCTAGAGTTTTTTTTTGCCTTGTACGTATCCGGCTGGGTTGGCTCCCATTGGCAGCCTCTACGCCCGGGGCCGCTAGTGGCTTTTTTCACCGGGACAGATACTTGTCCAGATTGTACCATACGTTCCATAGCGATGGCTTTTTTACAAGTCCCAATATCAGTACAGTATACGCTTCAGCCTTTGAGCTGCGACTTGGGTTTTCTGGGCGCAACGTTGATTCTGAGTCGAGTTGGTTTATGTGACTGTCTTGTGGTCGCCGTGTGTTAACTTTTAGCCATGGAGATCATTTTGGTTATAACGGATAGTTTTAATAAGTTAGATCATTCAGCTATCAGGATCTCCATGATCAGGATTTCCATTCGCAGCGATGTCGGGATGGATGAATGAATACGTTTAGGTGATTAGCTTTTCAGTCTAATCCCCCAGATGCTCGATGATTGGGAGCTGTGTATACTTCCTCGGTTCCTCTATTCGCAGCCCCCCAAGAAAACAGTAATGACACCCTGATACATGGCACCGGCAGTTTTACTTTTAGCCACATCGGGTTTTTGAAGCTTCCAGAGGTGCTCAATGTTTTAGAAGGTGTAGCTACTCTACAGAGTCCTGTCCTGATGATGGCGACTCATGTATAACCCAGAGTCTCTCGACTAGGGTCTCCTCCGCGAGGGACTTCAAGTATGGCAGGCATTCTATGATTATTCCCAATGATATGAATGAAACAAGATATATAAACCAAGGTTCCTTTTTGTGGCAAAACGGCGCATTATAGCTTGTATTGTAGTATTTACCCAGTCTTAACCTTTTAGCAAATACTTTCTTCCAAGCTTTGTTTCCTTTGTTTTCTGCATTGGTTTTTGATTTTAATTCCCATCATCCTGCATAAGTTGGTTGAAAGATGCAGTGCGTCCGAATATCTCTTCTCTTAGCAAGCCTGGTGTCTTCTCCAGCGGGTCAATGCTTAACAGGGTATTGTGCAATGTGCGGTAGCATTTAGAAATATTCAGATCCTATCGCTCCCATTTCCTTCAAACTTACATCTGTCTACTTCAACAGCATCATCCCCAAGCTGTCCTCGGAAACTCTCCAAGCTGCCGAGTGGTCCACGTTTGCCAGTGACAGAGACCGCTATGGCTGCTACGACTGTCTCAGACTCAGAGAAAGCAGTCGATTCGCAGACAATCAACTAAGGAAGAAAAGGCGACGGTTCGAGGCCGAAGAATCTATGGCTCCAACTCCGAATTTAGTTGCCCCTCATCTTCGACTTCAAGCGAGGATTGGATGGACAGTATCCAAGCCGAGGCAGACATGTACATGAACAGTCCCAAGGCTTCTTTTGATTAGGGATAGAACAGAAGGACTACTTTAGGTTACGCGAGCGAGCTTGAGACAAGGCCGTGGTAAGCCGAAGACAAAAGACAATTATTAAGCCAGAAACAGTGACAAAACGGTGGGAAGCCACGATGCTTTGCGCCGGGAAAACGTTTAGGGGGTCGACCAACCAAAATACTGCCCGCCTTGTAGACATGCAATGCCAACGTCACCTAATCTCCCCCTTCTTTCCAGTAATCCTGCCCAGAATGGTACCCAGAGTTACTGCTCCATAGTTATTCCATGCTCATTCTTACGGGAAGAGCTTGACCCTTGGCCGATAATGACTGCCCCGCGCATCGCAACATGAGAGCAGATCAGTGCCCCAACACAACGCCTATGCGTCTCAAATCGCGGATGCAAATCTACGCTGTAGTCGAAATCTGACAGCAGTTAACATGCGTGCTTAGCAAGGAGGCACTTTCATCTGCAGATGAGAAAGGTTATCGACATGGCCCCTTTTCTAGTCCCGAAAGACTTCCAACCTCATTCTTCCTGCCATCAAAGTCCAGACCCAAAGCCCATCCACGACACAAATATCAACAAAGCTGAAAACAAGACTTCCACCAAACACAAAACTGTGATATTTCCATGCCATGTCCACCGACAAATTGGCCGTCTGGCATACCACAGCCCAAGGCAACACGTAGAGCAAGTTGCTGACCAGGCTCTGCCAAAGATACCATCTCGGCCGCGTCGCCAACAGGATCGTCGCTAGCATGGTAGACATGGCATAAAATATATAACACCAGTCAATGGTCCGCCACATCATCGCCGTCACGTCCGCAACCTCATCAGACCCGCTGAGGTACCTGGCGAAAGGACGGGCACCGAAGAATGTGAGGAAAAGACAGACGGGAACCTCGATGAGTAGAGCTATCGCGAGGGAGACAGCAGCCGGCCTGATTATCTCGAAGACGGCCTGCTTCGTTGCCCTGGGACGGCGTGTTTGCACCCCAATCGCCCGTCGCCAGACACCCCACGCGTGGCCGACAAACGCAAGGGAGGTCTGTTCGAGGGCCTGCACGGGGACCATGATGAGACCCCATCGGATCGTGTTGAAAACGCCCCATGCCGTCGCATATGTCGACCCCATCGACACGATGTTGCTAACCAGCCAGAGGTAAAGCGCGTTGCGGATTGCCGACTCGATAAAGGTGAGGATGCCGGGACGGAGCAAGATCAGGAGCGCGCGGGCGTGGGGTTTCGTTGTAGTCCACTCCTGTAAGCCGTCTTCTCTGTCCTTTCGGTGTTGGACCGTATTCCTCCAAAGAAAATATGCTAGGCCGATAAACGCAGATGCCATGCTGCAGGCGAGCTGGATCACGGCTTGCATGTTGACTGTGGGCTCGCGGGAGCCGACGTGGACCTTGGAGATGAGCAGCAAGTCCAGGATGATGTTGACGGCAAACTTGGCCGAGTTTATAATCAGCGGGACGTCGGGCCGGTCGAGCGCCCTGGTAGCCGACGCCACGGCCGTCTCGATCGAAAAGCTGAATGCGCTAAAGGCTCCGATGCGCACGTACGTGATGCTTGCCTCGCGCACCTCGACGGGCACAAAGCCGTCGGCAAAGTTCCTGGCGCCTCCCACGAACGCCAGGCTCATCACGAGCCCCAGGACGGCTTGGAAGAGGATGAGGGTGTTTGAGAGCTGGAACCGCTGCGCCAGGGTGCGAGAGGCATGATCGCCGATGATGACCCATGCCGCTCTAGGAAGGCCTTCATTGAGCGTCTCTGCGACCACGCCGATGTAGGTGTACGCGTCGGTTGTCACTACCAGGGATGAATCGATATTGGCGACCCACAGCTTCGACAGGGTGCCGTACAGGGCGGGGAGGATGAAGGAAGCAAGGTTGAAGGTGAGGGCGCCTGTGTAGGTTCCTCGGTGGGATTTGATGTCGGACCATGGCTTGGGAGAGGTCAAGTCGCTCTCTCCGGCCTGGGTGGGGGGAGACGCTGGGTGTGCGGTCTCCGATATCGACTTTGGGAAGCATGGTGTAGCCTATACGGTTGTCTGTCATGATCATGTCAAAGCCGCAGAGGTTGTGGCTGCGTCAATTTGCAAAGGCTGCACCACCTTGTTCACAATGTACGACGTTATCGCCACCAAGACTCGGCCCCCGCTCAATTACCGGTCGGTAGTACCGTGCCAAGTTCCAACCTAACAACACCTACCTATCTACCTTGCCTCAGGTACTTTAGATACTGTTTTTGATGAGCTTTACCCCGCATCAACCATCCGTCTGATGAGCAAGAGATAACCCAAGCCTGGTACACATTTTCCAGGTCGCACAGGTTGTCGTCACTTTGCAGACCCTCTTGAAGTTATAACATCAGTAACGAGCGGTCATGCCTCAAACATGTTACTGGTCTCCCACTTTTCTGACCTTGTCCGAGTGTCATGTCCGCTTCAGGGAGACTTCACTTTCATCAAGGCAATCCGCTCGTCGACGGGAGATGGCGGACAATTGCATGATCATTGATCAGGCAAAGATACGACGGGACTTTTGTATTTCTCGACGTGCGGAGTACTTGCATCAAATATCGCTAGCCAGGGCAAAACAACGGCATATCCCGTATCCAATATGTCGACGCGTCCATAATTACCATGCACTCTGCAGCTAGATGGCCAAAGCATTGGATAAGCCTTTGTTCACTTGAAGAGGAATGCAGCGCTGATCACATCACATTGGCTGTTGGGATTCGACAGTTCCGGGTTCTCCAAGAACCTCACGGGAATGGCTTTCTGGGCTGCTGCAAATATTACAAGATCAAGTGTGTAGAAGGAAGGAGTAGATGGCAGGTGTACGTGGTATGGAGAGGAGCGGCCTTCATGGGATCCGCATGTGCTAGATCTAGAATAGCATTGCAACCTCCGGCCCCACTGAACCCTGATTTGTCAAAAATATTCGGACCGTAGATGAGGCTGTGGTGTGGTTGTTTGCTGGGTAGTGAGACCGCATTGCGGTTTTTGCGAGGAGTAAATCTTTTCCCACGAGTTACATACCAAGTCTAACTGGGCGGACCAAAGATTTCCAAAATAAAGATGGCAATCAAAAGCCGGCCACTGATCGAAATTATCACCGACTGCATGTCACTAAAAATAACCAAAGAGTAATTTGAGAACTCTCCAGTAAGTGGGCAAGCATTTTTCCTGCTCTATGCCGCCTTGAAGAAGAAAGGTCGGCTATCCCGAAAGTCGCTGCAGGGAATTGATAGATAACAATGAGATCGATTGGCAAAAAGCACGAGGTGAAAACTGATTACATTACATAGTAAATTAGAACACAGCCTCTCCTGTGGCGCTAAATATGGATTGAATTGGTCGCATTAACGAAGCCAGTAATTGGGGGGCCCGGGGGCATGATTACCCAGGGCTCGTTAAGGTATTTGCATATGTTCCGGCAGCTGGGGTTCCTGGAGCATCACGAGTCTCTTGACTTACTTTTAAGCAGCTAAACTCTCTCAAGCCTCTGGATCCCGTAATTTTTTTGGTCTAATTTTAGAAAGCTCTTATTCACAAATACTTCTAAAAGGTGCAGCCAACTCTTTTCAATCACCTATCATAACCCTCATTTCTCAACCTTTCCTGCATACTTCTTCTTTGCTTCAATATATCTTTCCTTTTAGTTTTCAGTCTCCCTTTCGCCAGGATCCAAGACACAAACCAACATGCAGCCAGGATCAATTTTTCATTTCCTTCTCGCTGCCAGTCTAACTATTATACCGGCGATGGCGGGCAAACATGGGCGCGATGACTACGACTGCACTGTGATCTTCAGGAACAATCATGCTCCGGAGCGCCAGCCTATTGTTGTCCATACTTATTACAGTCGCGACCTTCCAATCGAGCTAGACGGGGTCAGGCATACTATACAACTGAGCGGTTGCACACCGGAACAAAGTCAAATACCACAGGGATACAGCGTAGAACACATGACGGTAAGTAAATATTATTTTACAACCATACCCCACCCATCAAGTATCAAAACCCTTGCAGGTAATGCTCCAAGGTTTGAGACTGACTTTTGTCTTTGATATGTGCATTATAGTATAAAAATTATTTAAGACAAGAAATTCTTAATGAGAGGCCTTTTTGGCCATGACGGAATGAGATATTGCCGCTTTGGCGCGGGCAAGCATAGTACAGTCTCATCCGGAACACTGTAGCATGCGTTGCAATTTGAGCTGCCCTGACCATGATGTGATTTTACTCTGCACCATTTAGGACAAAATAATAATCTTTCAAATATCCTTCCAAACCCAATCGGGTCTTGTTTTTTCTGTTATGTGACAACAATGTACTTGGTCAGGAGGTCGACGGGGTCATCCGTAATGATTCAGATGTGAAATGAGTTTGTTCTCTTGAGACAAGAATGCAAGTATCGAACGTCAATGTTACGACCAGACAGTTGGGCCGGTACCAGGGAGGCCAGGTGGGGTCATACCCCTCCTAACGACACCCGCCCAGAGAAATCACCGACCGGCAAAAAAAGGATTACATAAGAAGGAATTACGTGACCTCACGTAATTGCCAAAAGAATGATTTCAGTAATTATTAAAGGATTATAACAAATTAAAGGAAATAATTTCTGCGATTTGTAACAAATTAGGAGAAATTATATTCGGAATATAATTTATATAAGGTACGTTTATTATTATATAAATAAATTCGATTTTAGGATTGTTTAGCAGCAATTAAATTCCAATTAATTTTAATATTTATTTAAAAACAATTATAATTTTACCCCCAATTATTAAAAACCCCAATTACCCAACCAAACGTTTAATTGTTTTAACCCATTATATTTTACCCTAAAAACAGGTTACCCCGATATTTTAATTGTAATATTTTAATTGCTCCTGTTTAATATTTTGTTTTAAAATATACCAAACAATACCGCCGAAATAATATCTTTTAACAAAACCACCTTTTAAACCCCTTTTATTACCAATATTCCGGCCAACGTTAACGCCTTGCGTTAAATGGTCGCGACGTTCCAAACCGAAAATCGACAATTCCAAAAACAAATAATTAAATAAATTAACCGAATTAATAGAAATTATATTAAATATTTTTTACCATTACTATATAATGGTACCACAGGTACCCTGCAGGGATTTTTTACAGAAACCCGGGCATATTTCCATTTTAACGAGGATAATTTCGATAACGACGCAAATAAGGTTATTTACGCAATTTCGTTTTTGAAAGGCGACGCGCTCGCCTGGTTCGAACCAACCCTGCGAAATTATTTGAACTATAATAAGGAAAAAAACCGTAAAATTGAAATTAACCGTATTTTCGACAATTATAATAATTTCGAAAAATGTTTTAGGGAAATATTTGGTAATCCAAACGAAGAACGTACGGTTAAACGTAAATTGGTGCGTTTTACCCAAACCAAATCGGCATTTAAATATACCAGTAAATTTCGACAAATTACCGCCAAATTACCATGGGGTAAAAAGGTTTTAATAATACGTTTTTATGCGGGATTTAAAAAAAAAATTAAAAATAAATTGGTTAAAAAAGAACGACCCGATATATTAATAAAATATATGGAATTAACGGTTAAAATCGATAACCGATTATACGAGCGGAAATTGGAACGACGCGAAAAACGCAACGCATGGGGCCCAACCTTGCGATAAATTAATATAGGACGCAAATACCAATACCCCAAACCGTTTCGCTAATATAATACCGCGTACGGTATATATAACGGATTTATAAACCTAAACGCAATTTAATATCGACAACCTCGCAAAAACCCCAAAAATGGCAAATATTTCAAATGTAATAAACCAGGATATATCGCGCGAAATTGTCCCGAGGTATATAATAATACCCCGGGATTTATTATTAATTTTAGGGGCAAACCCGAAAAATTACGAAAATTTAATACCACCAATTATAACCAAATATAACCTAATTAATATAATATAATAAATTGGACCATTTATTATAATAACAATTGCACGACCCACAATAGTTCCAAAATCGACGCAGGATAATATCTATAAAAACCCCGAGGTATTCGAACCCTAATAATAGGAAACCGAATACCTTTAGGGACAAAATAACTAATAAAATTGCACCGATAAAAGACCCAATTACCCGAATTTACGAATTTGGATACCTCCGGAAAATCGAATAAGGAATTTTTAAAACAAATCCACTATATTAAAACAACCAATTAATTTTTAATATAAAAATTAAACGAGGATTTAAAAAAAAATCCAGCGAGGAAAAAACCTGTTAATAACAATGGTGCTAACAGGGGATATAGGGGTAAACCCTAGGTGCGGCGTGGTAAATAACCAGTGCTAAAAGCGCTGAATAATAGGTAGAAATGCACTATAATTTTGGTACTGATAAATAATTGGTTGGGGGAGATTTTGCTTTATTTCCCTTACATACTCTCCGACATCGAAGTGGGGGTCCGCACGCCAGAAAAGGTTCCGGTGCCGCGAATGAATTTCCGAAAAACTAATTTGTATGGGTTTTTGAAAAAACACCCTCATTTGCATACAAACCATCTCTGGGTTTGCATTTAAACGTTGACTTGGTGAAATTTTCAACCCGGTACAGGGTAGCTGACTCGCAGGTGCAGGGTGGGTATTAAACCCGGTACAGGGTAGCTAACCCCACTCGCTGACCTTTAAATTGCATTCCTGCATTAACAAAGTAACGGAATTCCACCATTCCCCGCTCCACTTCGGCACTAAATAAAATTGGCTATATACAAATAAAAGTGGGCTTATTACATGCAAAATAATGCATATAATTAACATAAATTTTACGGGTTATTGCAACCTTTACCAGCCCCCGGCAAAACCTGGCAAATTATTATAATAAACTTTATTATTAAATTACCATTTTTAAAAGAACCATTTACGAAAACCAAATACGATAATATATTGGTTATAGTGGACAAATTTACCAAATACGCCTATTTTCTACTATATAAAAAAAGCAGCAACGCCGAAAAAATCGCCTATATATTTTTACAAATAATCGTTAGCAATTACGGATTTCCAAAAAATATTATTACGGATAAAAACAAGTTTTTTATATTAAGATTTTGGAAATTTTTAATGGAATAGTTAAAAATAAATTATAAATTATTTACAGCATTCCACCTATAAATAAACGGATAAACGGAACGAGTTAACCAGATGTTGGAATAATATTTAAAATATTATATAAACCACAAATAAGATAATTGGGTACGGCTATTACCTATAATATAATTCGTTTATAATAATTCCGAAAACGAAAACACCAAAATAACCCCGTTTTACGCAAATTACGGATTTAATCCCACGGTATACGGAAAACCCCGAATTACAATTATAATACCGCGAACCGACAAATAAACGAGCGAATTACGATAATTATATAAAAAACTCCAGCAGAAATTAAAATTCGTACGAGAAAAAATAATAAAATACGCCAACCATTATCGGATAAAGGGATTATTTTTTAAAAAAAAAATAACGTTTATTTTATTCGACGCAATATTAAAATATAACGACCTAATAGCAAATTCGATTTTAAAAAGTGTTAATTATATGCATTATTTTGCATGTAATAAGCCCACTTTTATTTGTATATAGCCAATTTTATTTAGTGCCGAAGTGGAGTGGGGAATGGTGGAATTCCGTTACTTTGTTAATGCAGGAATGCAATTTAAAGGTCAGCGAGTGGGGTTAGCTACCCTGTACCGGGTTTAATACCCACCCTGCACCTGCGAGTCAGCTACCCTGTACCGGGTTGAAAATTTCACCAAGTTAACGTTTAAATGCAAACCCAGAGATGGTTTGTATGCAAATGAGGGTGTTTTTTCAAAAACCCATACAAATTAGTTTTTCGGAAATTCATTCGCGGCACCGGAACCTTTTCTGGCGTGCGGACCCCCACTTCGATGTCGGAGAGTATGTAAAGGGAAATAAAGCAAAATCTCCCCCAACCAATTATTTATCAGTACCAAAATTATAGTGCATTTCTACCTATTATTCAGCGCTTTTAGCACTGGTTATTTACCACGCCGCACCTAGGGTTTACCCCTATATCCCCTGTTAGCACCATTGTTATTAACAGGTTATGAGCCCGGAAAGGTTCTAGCTAGTGCACTAAAGCGCACTTTGCATTATTGGAAAGCCCTGTTTTCAGGCTTTAATTTGGTTATTGTCGCATATCCGCAGCACGTATATTGACGAAGATATTGCTGTTTTTGTGCAAATTGTTGGTTATAGGTGCTACGTTAGCACCTATCCCCCCTGTAATTACAGTGAGGGGTCGCTATATTAGCGTTTGACTCAGGCCCAATTTTCAGGCACTGCAGCGCTCGCTCGATTGCAAATCCCAAAATTTTTGGTGTGGTTTTTATGGGTTGTGCATCGCTATTGCGATTGGTTCAAATTTTTAGTGCGTTAATTAGGGTTTGCGCTAACGAGTCAGGGCCAAAACCCCTGTATTCGCCCGCTAATAGCCCAGTGATCCACTAACCGAACGCTGCAAATTACCCTGCAGGTTACCCTGCACCCACCTAGCGAATTGAACTTTCGATCGCTAGTGCACCTGGATCGGTACAAATAATACCAGGGCACCCATTAATTGTGGATTTAGGGATTCCAACCCTGTATTTTCAGTGGACTCGATCATTGAAAATAGCAATAAGCCCTATATTTGGCAAGTATAGGCCTGTAACCGTTAGAAGGCAAACGGCTATAGAAAATCCTAGATTGGGGTATTTACCCTTAGGCGACTAGGTTAGTTTTTAACTATAATTCAGGCCACCCTACAATGGAAGACAGCCCTATGTCGGGCCTCCCAGGCCCAATTCCACCGGATAGGGGCCCTGAATCCAGCCCGAATGAAGTTCTAACCGCTAAATTACAGGCGCAAGACCTGCAATTAAAAGCGTTAACTACGCAATTGGATCAACTTCAGCACACAATTCAACAGTTAACATCTCTGTTGACGCTGAAAAATGGTGAACCCACTAGTTTTAGTGGTATTGCGGGTATTAATACCCCCAATAGCGGTAATCTGGAGGCCAACCCACAGATTTTTAGCGCTAATACCGCTACCGCACCACCTAATCCACCCGGTAACCTAATTCTAGGTGACGGGATAGGTAAAGAACTATCAAAACGGGTATTTTCCTTCCCCGAAAATTGCAAATTAGTAGGGGCTAGCAATTACGACCTGTGGAAACAGGCACTTATAGTACAATTCAGGGCTATAAAAGCTGCGGAATTTATTTCCAACCCTGAAATTGGCTATAGCCTACCGGAACATGAGCAATCAGTCCTATTATTGCTTATTAAAGACAGCCTAACCAAGGAACCTTTAGAATCCATTGCATGGCATTCCAGCCCTGTAACGGCCTATAAGACCCTGGAAGATAGCTATTCCGTTGCACCCGAAATTAGCAGAGACTCGCTATATCGGGAATTTCACGCCCTAAATTTTTCGAAATTTAGAGGGTCAATACCAGAATTTAACAGCCGTTTTAATTCCCTGGTAGCTAGATTAGCGAATGCCAACGTGCAAATTAGCCCTATCGATGTACGAAATCAATACCTACGGGCCCTGGAGGGGACGTTCCCTACCTGGACCGAACGCCAACGCAGTACCCAACGGGCCCTGCAGGCTATAGGCCAAAATTCGGATCGATTAAATTTGCAATACCTTATGGCGGACCTTATATCCGAAAATTCGATTTCAGGCTCTACAACTGCCAAAGCCACTAATTACAGGGCTGAAGGTCGAAAATCAGGGAAAAAAGGCGCTAAAAAGGACGCTAAAAAGGAAAATAATGGGCAGGACGGCACCTCCAAATCACGAAAAAAGGGCAAATCAACCCCTAATTCGGATTCGGCTATTGCAAAAGATAATAAATCCTCCAATTCCAGCGAATCGAACGCTGGAACTTCCATGATTTCAATGGATTTCGAGTTATTTACGGGCTCGATTCCAGGTGACGTTAGCGTTTGCGCAGCGTATAACGCCCTGGAACAGGCAGGCGATTCGGGCGGTAATTTACCGTACCGGGCACTGCAACAGGAGGTTAATTCCGCTATTAGCGGGGTTATAGAATTATGTTCGGAATCGGATTCGGAACCTGATTATACCGGTAAAACGCTAAAACCACAGGTATTAGCAACTAATTCTAAGGCTAAGACGAAGCCTGGAAGCGGCGTAAATAGGGACCCTAAGCCCCGACGGCTAGGCTACCCGGTCCTGTACGATACAGGTAGCACGCACCATATCTTTGCAAATAAGCAATTTTTTACCGATTATACCCCCGGCTCAACAGTCGAAATCGGTACCGGAGGTGGCCCTGTTAGGCCTATTGGCACTGGAACTGTTAAAATACAGGTCCGGTATGGCTCCAAAATTGACGAATTTAGAGAGGTTACGTTAAATAACGTGCTATATATCCCCTCGTTTGGAATAAATATCGTTAGTGGGCTAATACACTACAATACAGGGGGCGTATTATTAAAAAATACCCTGTACGATCGGGATCGCAAGGCGTGGGGACGCCTAAATACCGCCAAAAATTCGTTCTGTTTGGAGGTAAAAGGGTGCGATATCCTTATTCGAAATACTACATCTACGGTTTCGAATTACGCCTGTGTAATTGGTGAATATAGCACCGCCTCTAGCCTAACCTTACAGGGGGTTACAAAGGGCTACGCAGCCCCGTTGGAGGTAAAACTAAATAATATAGTCCCTGAAGACCAAGACGACTATAAAATCTACACCGATTCGGAACCGGGAGAAAATACGGTAACGGAAGTGTTAAATCCCAAACAAAATAAGGATATAACCGTAGATTTACCTGTAATGCAGAAATTTAGTGCAAAAACCCCTGAAAATCCACGTGAGATTGGGCCCCGTAGGCCCGGTAAGCCGCTAGATGACCCTTTTAAGCAGCCTAATACAAAAGGGGCTAATACCGAAAAAGAGGGGGTTTCCCACACAAGAAATCCGTTGTTAGAACCTCCTTTAGTACCGGAATTAGTGCAGGCCCCTGTAAATTACCTCCCTTTAAGCCTAAATCGAACTACCGATGGTTGGGTAACAGCTGAAGGAGACGGAATTACAGGCGATTGTGACGAAATCCAGGCCCAAAAAGCCCTGTTATGGCACAGGCGCTTAGGGCATATAGGGTTGTTATTGCTTAAAAAGACCGCTAAAAACGCAGACGGTCTACCTAATTTCGACAAAATTAGGGCTATTACCTGCATTACTTGCATTAAAGCCACCTCTGTTAGGCGTACAAATAAAGGGGCACTCCCTACACCCCCTAATATCCTCGATTCCATAGAGGGTGATACAGTAACCCTTAAACCTAACCCTCACAATAAAAAACCCGTATTTTTGTTATTAGTGGATCGAAAATCACGTTTTTGGTGGTCGATCTCACTACGGAATAAAGCCGGACCTACGGTTTTAGTGGCTATTAAAGGCTTTTTTAAGGTTTTAAAAGCTACGTACGGGCGCTACCCCACTAAATTTCATTTTGATGGGGGGCACGAGGTAAATACAGAGCTTCAAGATTGGTTTGCAAGTAAAGGTGTTAATTTTAGCACCTCCAACCCCTACAACCATGGCCAAAACGGGCTAACGGAACGGTCCGTTAGGGTTATTTTGGATAGGCTAAGGTCTACCATTTTAGCGGCAGGTCTACCACTATATTTATGGTGTTATTTACTGTCAGCCGTGGTTGATTTAGTTAACCGTACAGCGGTAACTAACAGGGAGTTAACACCCTACGAGGAATTTTATTCCGAATTTCAACCTGGATTACCACACAGGCCTAATTTAGGCCATTATCGGGTTATTGGTACCGTATGCCGGGCTATTATACCGCTGGAAAAACGCCAAAAATCCAACAAATTGGCTCCCCGAACGGAAACAGTAAGGCTTTTAGCCCATTTATCCAACTCTACAGCGTTGGTTTACGCCCCCGCCAGACGGGCCGTATATAAAACCTCTACCGTAAAAATTTTAGAGGGTATACCCGCTGAAAATTTGGCTATTCCAGGGGAAACGCTACAGATTTCAGAGGGGGAAAATCCAGATTTAGAGGGGGATTCTAATTCTGAACCTGAAGACGAAATCTACAGCGCCAAAACTTTGGATCCAGTGGATAATAATCCCCTACCTCCCGCAATTACAGTTCCTCCCTGGCCTGTACAGTCTACTGTTCGCCCCCCAGAGCTTATAACGGTAGCGGTGCCTAATTCAGCACCTAAAATAACGGAAGTTCCGGTGTTTTCGGCACCTAAAATACAGAATATGGAGTTAAATTCGCAGTTCGAAAACCCAGATCCTATGGATATCGATTACGTGCATTATCTTTGTTATCAAACCCAAAAGAAAACAAAGAAAAAGCCCACTAAAGACGGCGAACCAAATAGCTACCAACAGGCCCTAAAAAGCCCTGAAAGTGCTAAATGGTTAGCAGCTTTAGCGTCTGAATTCGACCAGATCGTTACTGCAAAAACCTTCCGTTTAATCCCTAAAATTAAAATGCATACAGGCCGTAGACTAATCTCTACCCGGCCGGTGTTTAAATTAAAAAAGGATGAAAATAATAAGCCTATAAAGTATAAAGCCAGGCTTGTTGTTAGGGGGTTTTTACAGGTCGAAGGCCTAGATTATATCGAGACTTTTGCTAGCACTAGTATACCGCCCACCTGGCGTATATTATTGGCTATAGCTAATGCACAAAATTGGGAAATAGAACAAATCGATTTTATCGGTGCGTTTTTAAATAGTGACCTTACCGACGTAGATATTTATTTGCAAATTCCAGAGGGTTTTAGCGATTGGGCTAGATCTTGCAGCCCTACTACCGCTAAAATTTTAGTGCAAATGGGCTATAATCCAAAGGAAATGCAAGTTATACTGTTGGAAAAGGCGCTATACGGTCTGAAACAGGGCCCAAGAGAATGGCAAACAAAGCTAAAAAGCCTACTTTTTACAGAAGGTTTTAAGCCGCTAATCTCTGATCCAGCTGTCTTTTATAATGCTAAATCCAAGCATTTCATTGTTACTTTTGTTGACGATTGCCTGCTAATAGGTCCTAAATTGCAATATATTCAGGATTTAAAAGCCCGTTTTAACAAAATATACGCATTGGAAGACAGGGGCCCTGCAGCCTATTTT